>NW_027195035.1:525000-762500 GCF_038502225.1 Cherax quadricarinatus
AATGTTGATAACAACAGTGTAATAATGTTGATAACAGTGTAATAATGTTGATAACAACAACAGTGTAATAATGTTGATAACAACAACAGTGTAATAATGTTGATAACAACAACAGTGTAATAATGTTGATAACAACAACAGTGTAATAATGTTGATAACAACAACAGTGTAATAATGTTGATAACAACAACAGTGTAATAATGTTAATAACAGTGTAATAATGTTGATAACAACAACAGTGTAATAATGTTGATAACAACAGTGTAATAATGTTGATAACAACAGTGTAATAATGTTGATAACAGTGTAATAATGTTGATAACAGTGTAATAATGTTGATAACAGTGTAATAATGTTGATAACAACAGTGTAATAATGTTGATAACAACAACAGTGTAATAATGTTGATAACAACAGTGTAATAATGTTGATAACAGTGTAATAATGTTAACAAGAACAGTGTAATAATGTTGATAACAACAGTGTAATAATGTTAACAACAACAGTGTAATAATGTTGATAACAACAGTGTAATAATGTTGATAACAGTGTAATAATGTTAATAACAGTGTAATAATGTTGATAACAACAACAGTGTAATAATGTTGATAACAGTGTAATAATGTTGATAACAACAACAGTGTAATAATGTTGATAACAACAACAGTGTAATAATGTTGATAACAACAACAGTGTAATAATGTTGATAACAACAACAGTGTAATAATGTTAATAACAGTGTAATAATGTTGATAACAACAACAGTGTAATAATGTTGATAACAACAGTGTAATAATGTTGATAACAACAGTGTAATAATGTTGATAACAGTGTAATAATGTTGATAACAGTGTAATAATGTTGATAACAGTGTAATAATGTTGATAACAACAGTGTAATAATGTTGATAACAACAACAGTGTAATAATGTTGATAACAACAGTGTAATAATGTTGATAACAGTGTAATAATGTTAACAAGAACAGTGTAATAATGTTGATAACAACAGTGTAATAATGTTAACAACAACAGTGTAATAATGTTGATAACAACAGTGTAATAATGTTGATAACAGTGTAATAATGTTAACAAGAACAGTGTAATAATGTTGATAACAACAGTGTAATAATGTTAATAACAGTGTAATAATGTTGATAACAGTGTAATAATGTTGATAACAGTGTAATAATGTTGATAACAACAACAGTGTAATAATGTTGATAACAGTGTAATAATGTTGATAACAACAACAGTGTAATAATGTTGATAACAGTGTAATAATGTTGATAACAACAACAGTGTAATAATGTTAATAACAGTGTAATAATGTTGATAACAACAGTGTAATAATGTTGATAACAACAGTGTAATAATGTTGATAACAGTGTAATAATGTTGATAACAACAACAGTGTAATAATGTTGATAACAACAGTGTAATAATGTTGATAACAGTGTAATAATGTTGATAATAACAGTGTAATAATGTTGATAACAACAGTGTAATAATGTTGATAACAGTGTAATAATGTTGATAATAACAGTGTAATAATGTTGATAACAGTGTAATAATGTTGATAACAGTGTAATAATGTTGATAATAACAGTGTAATAATGTTGATAATAACAGTGTAATAATGTTGATAACAACAGTGTAATAATGTTGATAACAGTGTAATAATGTTGATAACAACAGTGTAATAATGTTGATAACAACAGTGTAATAATGTTGATAACAGTGTAATAATGTTAATAACAGTGTAATAATGTTGATAACAACAGTGTAATAATGTTGATAATAACAGTGTAATAATGTTGATAACAACAGTGTAATAATGTTGATAACAACAACAGTGTAATAATGTTGATAATAACAGTGTAATAATGTTGATAACAACAACAGTGTAATAATGTTGATAACAACAGTGTAATAATGTTGATAACAACAGTGTAATAATGTTGATAACAGTGTAATAATGTTGATAACAACAACAGTGTAATAATGTTGATAACAACAACAGTGTAATAATGTTGATAACAACAACAGTGTAATAATGTTGATAACAGTGTAATAATGTTAACAACAACAGTGTAATAATGTTGATAACAGTGTAATAATGTTGATAACAGTGTAATAATGTTGATAACAACAGTGTAATAATGTTGATAACAGTGTAATAATGTTGATAACAACAACAGTGTAATAATGTTGATAACAACAGTGTAATAATGTTGATAACAACAGTGTAATAATGTTGATAACAGTGTAATAATGTTGATAACAACAACAGTGTAATAATGTTGATAACAACAGTGTAATAATGTTGATAACAACAGTGTAATAATGTTGATAACAGTGTAATAATGTTGATAACAACAACAGTGTAATAATGTTGATAACAACAACAGTGTAATAATGTTGATAAGTGTAATAATGTTGATAACAACAACAGTGTAATAATGTTGATAACAACAACAGTGTAATAATGTTGATAACAACAACAGTGTAATAATGTTGATAACAGTGTAATAATGTTGATAACAGTGTAATAATGTTGATAACAACAGTGTAATAATGTTGATAACAGTGTAATAATGTTGATAACAACAACAGTGTAATAATGTTGATAACAACAGTGTAATAATGTTGATAACAACAACAGTGTAATAATGTTGATAACAACAACAGTGTAATAATGTTGATAACAACAACAGTGTAATAATGTTGATAAGTGTAATAATGTTGATAACAACAGTGTAATAATGTTGATAACAACAACAGTGTAATAATGTTGATAACAACAACAGTGTAATAATGTTAATAACAACAACAGTGTAATAATGTTAATAACAACAACAGTGTAATAATGTTAATAACAGTGTAATAATGTTGATAACAACAACAGTGTAATAATGTTAATAACAACAACAGTGTAATAATGTTGATAACAACAGTGTAATAATGTTGATAACAACAACAGTGTAATAATGTTAATAACAGTGTAATAATGTTGATAACAACAACAGTGTAATAATGTTAATAACAACAACAGTGTAATAATGTTGATAACAACAACAGTGTAATAATGTTAATAACAGTGTAATAATGTTGATAACAACAACAGTGTAATAATGTTGATAACAACAACAGTGTAATAATGTTGATAACAACAACAGTGTAATAATGTTGATAAGTGTAATAATGTTGATAACAACAGTGTAATAATGTTGATAACAACAACAGTGTAATAATGTTGATAACAACAACAGTGTAATAATGTTGATAACAACAGTGTAATAATGTTGATAACAACAACAGTGTAATAATGTTGATAACAACAACAGTGTAATAATGTTGATAAGTGTAATAATGTTGATAACAACAGTGTAATAATGTTGATAACAACAACAGTGTAATAATGTTGATAACAACAGTGTAATAATGTTGATAACAACAACAGTGTAATAATGTTAATAACAGTGTAATAATGTTGATAACAACAACAGTGTAATAATGTTAATAACAGTGTAATAATGTTGATAACAACAACAGTGTAATAATGTTGATAACAGTGTAATAATGTTGATAACAACAGTGTAATAATGTTGATAACAGGTGTAACACCTTAACGTCACTGTTCAGTGGCACACTGAGCCTCTTGTTGAACGGAGGGTCCCCACTGTGGCCCCTGGACCAGGGCCCCTGGTCCTAGCCCTGGTCATCACTCCCCTCCCCACACACACACACACACACACACACACACACACACACACACACACACACACACACACACACACACACACACACACACACACACACACACACACAACAACAACAACAACTAAACCTAAGTGACATTTCTCTATTTTCTTTTTCTGTCAGACCACAACTACAACACAAAGTATATTACATAATGAAAATAGCGTAAGCATACGTAAACAAACATGCCCGCCAAATACGTAGACAGAAAATAGCGCAGTTATACCTTAATGTAAACAAACTTGCGCGCCAAAAACGGAATTTCAAACAGAAAATAGCGCAGTTACACCTTAATGTAAACACAATGATGTTACGTTATACTGACGTCACAATAACTACCATCACTGATGTTACGTTATACTGACGTCACAATAACTACCATCACTGATGTTACGTTATACTGACGTCACAATAACTACCATCACTGATGTTACGTTATACTGACGTCACAATAACTACCATCACTGATGTTACGTGTTATATTGGCGTCATAATAACTACCATCACTGATGTTACGTTATACTGACGTCACAATAACTACCATCACTGATGTTACGTTATACTGACGTCACAATAACTACCATCACTGATGTTACGTTATACTGACGTCACAATAACTACCATCACTGATGTTACGTGTTATACTGACGTCACAATAACTACCATCACTGATGTTACGTTATACTGACGTCACAATAACTACCATCACTGATGTTACGTGTTATACTGACGTCACAATAACTACCATCACTGATGTTACGTTATACTGACGCCACAATAACTACCATCACTGATGTTACGTGTTATACTGACGTCACAATAACTACCATCACTGATGTTACGTGTTATACTGACGTCACAATAACTACCATCACTGATGTTACGTGTTATACTGACATGCACAAGGTATACAAGTACAGGTACAAGGTATACCAGTACAGGTACAAGGTATACAAGTACATGTACAAGGTATACAAGTACATGTACAAGGTATACCAGTACATGTACAAGGTATACCAGTACATGTACAAGGTATACCAGTACATGTACAAGGTATACCAGTACATGTACAAGGTATACAAGCACATGTACAAGGTATACAAGTACATGCACAAGATATACCAGTACATGTACAAGGTATACAAGTACATGCACAAGGTATACCAGTACATATACAAGGTATACCAGTACATGTACAAGGTATACCAGTACATGTACAAGGTATACCAGTACATGTACAAGGTATACCAGTACATGTACAAGGTATACCAGTACATGTACAAGGTATACAAGTACATGTACAAGGAATACAAGTACATGTACAAGGTATACAAGTACATGTACAAGGTATACAAGTACACGTACAAGGTATATCAGTACACGTACAAGGTATACCAGTACACGTACAAGGTATACCAGTACACGTACAAGGTATACCAGTACACGTACAAGGTATACAAGTACACGTACAAGGTATACAAGTACACGTACAAGGTATACAAGTACACGTACAAGGTATACAAGTACATGTACAAGGTATACAAGTACATGTACAAGGTATACAAGTACATGTACACGGTATACAAGTACATGTACAAGGTATACCAGTACATGTACAAGGTATACCAGTACATGTACAAGGTATACAAGTACATGTACAAGGTATACAAGTACATGTACAAGGTATACAAGTACATGTACAAGGTATACCAGTACACGTACAAGGTATACCAGTACACGTACAAGGTATACCAGTACACGTACAAGGTATACCAGTACACGTACAAGGTATACCAGTACATGTACAAGGTATACAAGTACATGTACAAGGTATACAAGTGCATGTACAAGGTATACAAGTACATGTACAAGGTATACAAGCACATGTACAAGGTATACAAGTACATGTACAAGGTATACCAGTACATGTACAAGGTATACAAGTGCATATACAAGGTATACAAGTACATGTACAAGGTATACAAGTACATGTACAAGGTATACAAGTGCATGTACAAGGTATACAAGTACATGTACAAGGTATACCAGTACATGTACAAGGTATACAAGTACATGTACAAGATATACAAGTACATGTACAAGGTATACCAGTACATGTACAAGGTATACCAGTACATGTACAAGGTATACCAGTACATGTACAAGGTATACAGACCATAGCTGACATCAGTGACATACTACTACAGTGGAGTCCTGGATTTCATACTTAATCCATACCAGAAAGTCGGTCTAAATCCGAAGTGTATGAGAACTGAAGCAACATTCCCCAGAAATAATAATGCAAATACAATAATCCGTCCCAGACACCTAAAAATATTAACAAAAAACACATTTTTTTAAAGAATAAATATATAGTTTTCTTTCCATAAACAATGAGAAATAAATATAGAGGACTAATTTTAATGATAAATGAACATTAAATACATTTATTGAAGACTCTTGTTGGCGTATTGAAGAAAGTGAGGAGGGGAGCGGGAGCTGAACTATTGTACAACTTAAACTATGATATGACTCACGAAATCTTAATGACGATTGCAAACAAACCATACCCCGGGGGGGACTGAACCCGCGGTCAGAGAGTCTCAAAACTCCAGCCCGTCGTGTTAGCCACTAGACCAGCTAGCCACAATAAGATTCGTCCAACTAGGTATATTTCTACACCATAGGAAGGTTAGCATAGGCACCACTGTGACCACAAATGCAAGTAGAAATATACCTAGTTGGATGAATCTTATTGTGGCTAGCTGGTCCAGTGGCTAACGCAACGGTCTGGAGTTTTGAGACTCTCTGACCGCGGGTTCAGTCCCCCCCGGGGTATGGTTTTTTTAAACTACGATAAATTTCTTGAGTATTAAGTAGTCAGTAAGCAATTAAATTAAGTCTGCCCATAATGCCTAGGCATGATGGAAGCTGTCTTTGTACTGCAACTCATTATTGTAAATACATAATCCCAATCTACTACTTGCAAAGAAATAAAATTTGATTTGATTTAATTGTTTGGAAGGGGAATCCCCCTCCATAAGGACTTCAGGTATCAAAGTCATCTCTGGGGTTACTTCCCTTCTTTGTCTTTTACTGGCACTAGACCCCTGTAGCATTAAAAATCTGTCCAGAGAGCTCTGTTTCTGGCATCTCTCTAAGATTTGCCTAAATTGGGACATGACATTGTCACTGAACATGTTGCAGATATGGTTTGTTTCAGCTTGGTTAGGGTGATATTTTCAACAAAAGTTTGCACCTCATTCCACTTTGCACAAGTGTCCTTAATCACTGAAGAAGGCACAGTCTCCCCTCTCTCTTCCTCGTCCTCTGAAGCAATTTCCTCAACTGTGGTCTGTTGCTGCTCCAGATGAAGCTCTTGCAGCACTTCCCTGTGGTCCTTCACCAACTCTTCCACATCGTGGTCACTCACATCCAACCCCATGGACTTCCCCAAAGACACAATAGATTCCACAACAGGCATAGAGTTGACAGGGTCAGCCTCAAACCCTTCAAAATCTTTATTGAGGACACATTCTGGCCACAATTTTCTCCAAGCAGAGTTCAAAGTCCTGGAAGTTACTTCCTGCCAAGACTTATAAGGCTTATGCAATGGAAGATATTGAAGTGATCCCTCCAGAACTCTCTTAGGGTCAAATGAGCATCCAAGGTCACTTAAAAGCACCTTTGAAACACTGCTTTGGTATAGAGTTTCTTGAAGTTAGAAATGACCTGCTGGTCCATGGGTTGGATAAGAGGAGTGGTGTTAGTAGGCAAGAACTTCACTGTTATAAAACTGAAGTCCCTAAACACTTGGTCTTCCAAGTCTGGAGGATGAGCAGGAGCATTGTCCAGTACCAGGAGGCACTTGAGTGCCAATTTCTTTTCCAAGAGATATTTTTTCACATTTGTGCCAAACACACAAGTGACCCACTCTTTGAAAATGTGCCTTGTGACCCATACCTTATTATTAGCCTTCCACATCACACACAATCTATTCTTGATGACATTGTTTTTCTTGGACACTGGAATTTTCAGAGTGAAATCCCCACTAGCATTACCACACAAGAGTAAGCCTGTCTTTCATAGGCTTGTGGCCTGGTAGTGCCTTTTCCTCTTGCATAATGTAGGTTTTCTCTGGCATTTTCTTCCAAAACAGGCTTGTTTTGTCACAAGTGAACACTTGGGATGGATTGTAAGGACCTGCCTAGTATGGGCCAACAGGCCTGCTGCAGTGATCCTCCTTTCTTATGTTCTTATGTTGTTGGGGGTGGAATCCTTCAGCCTTTACGTACCCCTTGAATTCCTACACAAATTCCTCGGCCGCACGTTTGTACGAACTTGCAGCCTCACCACACTGTGTATGCCACGATGCTTCTTGAACCTGCTGAACCAGCCTCTGGCCTTAAATTCACTAACAGCAGCACTCGTTCCAGGCATTTTCTTTACGACATCCGCATGCAACTGCCTTGCCTTTTCACAAGTGATCAACTCCACAACACTATCTGCCGCTGTGTCTCGTCGATCAATACCAACAACAACTTCTCCACATCTTCAATTGTTTGTAATCTCTGTTTTGTTAGCATATTTACCCCTTTCGCAACTTTAGCTTCCTCGATTTCTTTCTTTGCCAGGATGGAAAAGGGTGTTGATTTTAACTTCCCGTACATCCTGGCAAGCTCGGCTAAAC
Source organism: Cherax quadricarinatus (assembly GCF_038502225.1). Classification (NCBI taxonomy): domain Eukaryota; kingdom Metazoa; phylum Arthropoda; class Malacostraca; order Decapoda; family Parastacidae; genus Cherax; species Cherax quadricarinatus. Next base: position 533,450 of record NW_027195035.1, read on the forward strand.
GTACGCCACTTTCGCATTTTTCTACAATCTCTTTCTTGAATTCTATCGTGTTTTTGACCTTCTTTACCAAAGGGCCGGCACTAGAAACTTTCTTTGGACCCGTGGTGGCAGTCGCAATCAATAAACAAGCACAAAAATTGCGAAATGTTTCGGATGAATGCTCAGGCGACCACTGACAGAGCCAGACTGAGGCGGCATCCCGGGCGGGTGGACGTGTCTGATACGTACGATTTCCGGGCGAAGATACAAACTCCGAAGCTAAATTCTGCCCAATAAATTGTTATAAATCCGAAACGTACAATATATGGTGCGTACGAAATCCAGAGTTCCACCGTATATAATTTATCTTAAATTGAAATGAATATAGTTTTGCTACAGTGACTATCTATCTAGATATCCATCTATTTGTCCATCTATCTATCTAGCCATCTATCCATCTATAGGAGTAAACTACACAAATATGAAATTCAAATGAATATACTCTACCTTGACTATCTATCACATCTATCTATCCATACAATTATCTATCTATCCATCCATCTATCAGGGTAAACCACACAAATATGAAGTTCATTTTAAATTCAAATAATTATACTCTGTCTACCTTGACTATCACATCTATCTGTCTACTTATCTATCCATTCATCCAATTATCTATCTATCTATCAGGGTAAACTACGCAAATATGAAGTCCATCTTAAATTGAAATTAATATAATCTATCTTGACTATCTATCTGCACATCTATCTATCCACACATCTATCTATCCCACATCTATCTATCCCACATCTATGTATCCACACATCTATCTATCCCACATCTATCTATCCCACATCTATCTATTCACACATCTATCTATCCCCACATCTATCTACCCACACATCTATCTACCCACACATCTATCTACCCACACATCTATCTATCTCCACATCTATCTACCCACACATCTATCTATCCCCACATCTATCTTCTCACACATCTATCTATCCATCTATCTATCTAAAGTCTATTATTATTATTATGGTCAGAGCGCGCGCGCGCGCCCCCAGCCACAACAAGGGAGGTTTAAGGTAGTTTTAAGTGGGTCTGGGTGGGTATGCGGGTAGGTGCGGGGCACGGAGGGTACTGGAGGACGGGTACTCACCTACAACTCGCTGCTCAGTTACCTGCTGCTCATAATAATAATAATATTTGCTGTAAATGTGACGTTGAGGTTAATGGCTACATGTGCGCCCCCGAGTTGCCAGTCACTTGGCGGGGGGTTTAGGGCATGGTGGGGGGCTTGAGGGGGCACCGCACGACGCACCGTGTCCAGGGGTTGCCGTCTAAGGGGCGCTAAGGGTGTATAATGGGTGAAAATGGGGTTAAAATAAGGGTTGTTGTTGGTGACTGCTGTTGACCAGCTGATGAGCCGCGCCACTCCCGCGATCGATCCCCCCTCCGCCAGGCGAACTAGATCCCCGGGACCCAACACACACCTTCTGCCCCTTCATACCCATCTATACCCACCCATACATACCCGTGCTGCTTATCTATACCATCTCGTACCCATAAATACCCCTGATTTGCCGTTTATCCCCCTAAAAATGGTATTTTTTCTAAAATAACGCTATAAATGACTAAACCTTCTACTCCCCAGTTTGAACTTTAATAATTTATAGGGGGATTCCGAGCAAACAAAATCTCTTAAAAAGAATCAAATTCTAAATTTAAAGTATCAAACACCTTCTAAAATAGCATTTGATCCTATTACATCGTCATTATTAACTATTTAATCTCTTATAGTTTAGATCATAGCTCTGAGGATCAGCTGATACACTTAATGACAAGACTGGACCTCCCCGTATTTAACCGTATTTAACCGTATTTTAACATCATCATCGCCGGGTGCACAGGTGGGGCAGCTCCGCCGTGTTATTTACCGCATCATGTCTTAATGTGGAGGTTTTCTGGCGCTTATTACTGGTGGTTTGAGGGTTTTATGTGAGGCTGCGGTCACCTTCCTTATGGTTGTTAATGTGCCAGTATTTGTGGGTTAAATTATGTTAATATTAACATTATGACGGTTATATTAACATTATGACAGTTATATTAACATTATGACAGTTATATTAACATTCTGACAGTTATATTAACATTCTGACATTTATATTAACATTATGACAGTTATATTAACATTCTGACAGTTATATTAACATTATGACAGTTATATTAACATTATGACAGTTATATTAACATTATGACAGTTATATTAACATTCTGACAGTTATATTAACATTCTGACATTTATATTAACATTATGACAGTTATATTAACATTCTGACAGTTATATTAACATTCTGACAGTTATATTGACATTATGACAGTTATATTAACATTATGACAGTTATATTAACATTATGACGGTTATATTAACATTCTGACATTTATATTAACATTATGACAGTTATATTAACATTCTGACAGTTATATTGACAGTCTGACAGTTATATTAACATTATGACAGTTATATTAACATTCTGACAGTTATATTAACATGACAGTTATATTAACATTATGACAGTTATATTAACATTCTGACAGTTTTATTAACATTCTGATAATTATATTAACATTATGACAGTTATATTAACATTATGACAGTTATATTAACATTATGACAGTTATATTAACATTATGACAGTTATATTAACATTTTGACAGTTATATTAGACAGTTATATTAACATTATGACAGTTATATTAACATTATGACAGTTATATTAACATTATGACAGTTATATTAACATTATGACAGTTATATTAACATTATGACAGTTATATTAACATTATGACAGTTATATTAACATTATGACAGTTATATTAACATTCTGACAGTTATATTAACATGACAGTTATATTAACATTATGACAGTTATATTAACATTCTGACAGTTTTATTAACATTCTGATAATTATATTAACATTATGACAGTTATATTAACATTCTGACAGTTATATTAACATCAAACAGTTATTTTAACATTCATTTACGTTAATATTCAGTTTTTCACTCACTATATATACTAGCAACTTGATTTCTTTATATTTTTGGCTCACTGAACTTACCAACATTTCTGTTTTTCTTTCACTGTATTTAACAACATTGTCCAGTTTCAGCTGTGATTGGTTGCCAGGGTTTCTTCTTGCCCTGGGGTCGGCAAACTTTTTTTGGCGTTTCATCAAAAGAAATTTGTGTAGCGGGAAATTGCCCACCGGACTTGAAAGTCCACTGAATCAGGAAAACGCATGAAACCTTCAGATTCAAAATAGTTTATTGAATCCATTTGTATGGAATATATACAGTGGGACCCCACGTATCTGCAGGGTACAGGAAGTCCTCGACTTATGAAACGTTGAGAATTTCACGTATTGTGTAATAATATTACAACCTCTCCTCACTTAACGACGAAGTTCCGTGCCTAAGACCACGTTGGTAAATGAATTCGTCGCTAAGTGAGGAACATACTATAATGGTAGTGGGTTTGTGTCAGTCATCTTTGATATTGTTTTAATGTCACCTTTGCACCATTTATAACATTTCTGGTATATTTTTAAATGTTTATACAGTAGTGTACTGTATACTGTAATAAACAGAATAGAGGAAATCAGCTCTAATATACATTATTTTAGGTATAAATGCTGGTCAGAGAGCCCGTTGTAAGTCCGAGGTGTCGGTAAACAAGTACGTCGCTAAGTGAGGAGAGGCTGTATTATTGGGTATATTATTATTATGTCATTATTATCCCCTCTAGGGAGGTTCCTTGATATTGGTGAGGGGTTCTTGATCCAGGAAATTGAATCTGCTCCAGTTTCCTGAATTGAGCCTGAATACCTTCCATATCCCCCCATAGGCACTGTATAATCGTACGGGTTTAGCTCTTCCCTCTTGATTATAATAATAATAATATCATTATTGTGTATAACATTATTATACACAATACAGAAATGCATTAAAGTTGGTAGAATTGCGAGCAGTATGTTAGGTAAAAGGACACAAGTGCAACTAATTTAACATTTTATTGTGGCAACGTTTTGCTCTCCAGCTTTATCAAGCCATTACAAACAATGTGCTGTTTGTTCATGTATTGTTTGTAATGGCTTGATAAAGCTCCTGGAGAGCAAAACGTTTCCACAATAAAATGTCACATTAGTTGCACTTGTCCTTTTACCCAAGACTATACAGAAGGTCCCCAACATGTTCGTAAGTTGAAGACTTCCTGTACAGTCTCTCCTCACTTAGCGACATACTCGTTTACCAACAACTCAGACTTACGATGGGCTTTCTGACCAGTATTTATACCTAAATAATGTATATTAGAGCTGATTTCCTCTATTTTGTTTATTACAATATACGTACAGTACACTAATGTATAAACATTTACAAGTACAGTTGTACCTCAAAACTCAAACAGCTATGTAAGTTCTTTTGTAAGTGTATTTTTGGTGGCCTGAAATGGCTTAATCTAATTTACATTATTCCTTATGGGAACAAATTCGTTCAGTATCGGCACTCGAACAGCCTTCTGGAATGAATTAATTTTGTATCCCGTTGTACCACTGAATGCTAAAAATTTTTATAAATGGTGCAATGGTGACATTAAAACAATACAGGTCTCCCTCAACATTCGCGTTTTCAGCTTTCGCGGGCTTCACACATTCACGAATTCCCAACTGCCAAATTCCCAGCCGCCAAATCATATTTAAGTTTCCCGCCACCTGCGAGTCCCTACTACCCTCCCACCGACCCCCACAACTGGCAGCCAGCCCTCCCACCACTCAGTGTGGTGAGTGTTTTGTTTGTTCATTATTTACTATTTATTAAACTACAGTATAAATAATGTAAACCTATTCATGACTGCATATTGGAATGGCTATTCGGACAAGTATTAGACGGTGACATCATGTGTTTACTCTTGAACACAGCAAAGAATCAAACATTTCTGCTATTGCTAATAATAACAATAATAATAATAATAATAATAATAATATTAATAATAATAATAATAATAATAATAATAATAATAATAAATACGATATAATTGAAGAAGGAAATTGTACAAAAATACGAGGGAATGGTTGACACATCATCAGTGTGACTTTGTTTATGCTGGAGTGAGCATTAGTCTCCGTGCTCTTCCAAACATTTCACAATAATTCAGCGGTTGAGGAAGTGGTATTTAATAACATACATATTAATAATAATAATACATGTTATTAATAATAACATGTACTATTATTATTTATAGCATATATGTTATTAAATACCACTGCCTCAACCGCTGAATTAGTATTGTGAAATGTTTGGAAGAGCACGGAGACTAATGCTTACTCCAGCATAAACAAAGTCACACTGACGATGTGTCAACCATTCCCTCGTATTTTTGTACAATTTCCTTCTTCATTTATATCGTATTTATTATTATTATTATTATTATTATTATTATTATTATTATTATTATTATTATTATTATTATTATTATTATTATTATTATTATTGTTGTTGTTATTATTAGCAGTAGCAGAAATGTTTGATTCTTTGCAGTGTTCAAGAGTAAACACATGATGTCACTGTCTAATACTTGTCCGAATAGCCATTCCAATATGCAGTCATGAATGGGTTTACATTATTTATACTGTAGTTTAATAGCAAATAATGAACAAACAAAACACTCACCACACTGAGTGGTGGGAGGGCTGGCTGCCAGTTGTGGGGGTCGGAGGGAGGGTAGTAGGGACTCGCAGTGGTTGAGGAAGTGGTGGAGGCAGTGACGGAGGCAGTGGTATTTAATAACATACATGTTATTAAAGCATAACATATATGTATTTAGTACAATTTACGACGTTTTCATGTATTTTATGATTGTTCATGGTTCAACAAGTTAAGGAAGCAGTATTGTATTATATTTCCCTACAATACACTGGGGCACCAAACATTCGCGATTTTTCAACATTTGCGAGGCTCTTGATCCCCTAACCCTTGCGAATGTTGAGGGAGACCTGTATCACAGATGATTGACACAAACCCACTACCATTATAGTAAGCTCCTCACTTAGCCATGAATTCGTTTACCAACGTAGTCTTAGGAACAGGACTCCGTCATTAAGTGAGGAGAGGCTGTATATGAGTTTTTCCTTTTCATACATACCTAGTACAAAATTTGATTCATAAATTATACACAATAAGTGGAAAATTATCCGATGGGAAGCATTCATGGCTTCTCTTAGGCTTTGAAGAACTGTCGGTATTACTAATGTTCTTTGGTGTCATTATTAAGCAGATTTAACCCTTAAACGGTCCAAACGTATATATACGTTTTTTCAACATTTGAAAGTATCTAAAAAAATGTAGATCATCTTTTTTTTTCATTTGAAAACGTGTAAAAAAAACTTTTATCTACATTTGTTTTTTTGTTATGTTCGAAAATATGTAAAAAACTTAGATCTACGTTTGGAGCACTACGGATTTGAACGTCAATCTGTTTGGACCGTTTAAGGGTTAAAGGTTGTTTTCATGCCATGGTAAACCATGGAAACCGCATCTGTGGATACAGCGGTCCTACTGTATTATAATTGGTGAACCATCTGTGGATACAGCGGTCCTACTGTATTATAATTGGTGAACCATCTGTGGATACAGCGGTCCTACTGTATTATAATTGGTGAACCATCTGTGGATACAGCGGTCCTACTGTATTATACAGTGGACCCCCGCATAACGATCACCTCCGAATGCGACCAATTATGTAAGTGTATTTATGTAAGTGCGTTTGTATGTGTGTTTGGGGGTTTGAAATGGACTAATCTACTTCACAATATTTCTTATGGGAACAAATTCGGTCAGTACTGGCACCTGAACATACTTCTGGAGTGAAAAAATATCGTTAACCGGGGGTCCACTGTAATTGGTGAACCATCTGTGGATACAGCGGTCCTACTGTATTATAATTGGTGAACCATCTGTGGATACAGCGGTCCTACTGTATTATAATTGGTGAACCATCTGTGGATACAGTGGTCCTACTGTATTATAATTGGTGAACCATCTTTAAACAAAATAATAGAAAATAAACTGCATGAAATGGAAATTAATAAGAGTTTTAAAAAAAATTTCATTAATTAAAGAATTTTATTGAAAGCATTTTCACTTCAAGGTTTGGAAAAATATAACTTACGTAATTTGCCTCGTTTATTAAATAACAAATTTTGTGGCATTTTATTTGTGTGTTTATTGAGCTTTCATTACCCCGGAGATTTTCATTTTTATCCCATTTGGGGTAATTTACCCCGGTTCCCCAACCTAGGCTCTAGGCTCTTGAGTCCAGCCTGGTGCTGTTACCAGCCTGGTGCTGTTACCAGCCTGGTGCTGTTACCAGCCTGGTGCTGTTACCAGCCAGGTGCTGTTACCAGCTAGGTGCTGTTACCAGCCTGGTGCTGTTACCAGCTAGGTGCTGTTACCAGCTAGGTGCTGTTACCAGCCTGGTGCTGTTACCAGCCTGGTGCTGTTACCAGCCAGGTGCTGTTACCAGCTAGGTGCTGTTACCAGCCTGGTGCTGTTACCAGCTAGGTGCTGTTACCAGCTAGGTGCTGTTACCAGCCTGGTGCTGTTACCAGTCTGGTGCTGTTACCAGCCAGGTGCTGTTACCAGCCAGGTGCTGTTACCAGCCAGGTGCTGTTACCAGCCTGGTGCTGTTACCAGCTAGGTGCTGTTACCAGCCTGGTGCTGTTACCAGCTAGGTGCTGTTACCAGCTAGGTGCTGTTACCAGCCAGGTGCTGTTATCAGCCAGGATCTGTTACCAGCCTGGTGCTGTTACCAGCCTGGTGCTGTTACCAGCCTGGTGCTGTTACCAGCCTGGTGCTGTTACCAGCCAGGTGCTGTTACCAGCCAGGTGCTGTTACCAGCCTGGTGCTGTTACCAGCTAGGTGCTGTTACCAGCCTGGTGCTGTTACCAGCCAGGTGCTGTTACCAGCCAGGTGCTGTTACCAGCCTGGTGCTGTTACCAGCCAGGTGCTGTTACCAGCCAGGTGCTGTTACCAGCTAGGTGCTGTTACCAGCCTGGTGCTGTTACCAGCTAGGTGCTGTTACCAGCCTGGTGCTGTTACCAGCCAGGTGCTGTTACCAGCCAGGTGCTGTTACCAGCCAGGTGCTGTTACCAGCTAGGTGCTGTTACCAGCCAGGTGCTGTTACCAGCTAGGTGCTGTTACCAGCCTGGTGCTGTTACCAGCCAGGTGCTGTTACCAGCCAGGTGCTGTTACCAGCCTGGTGCTGTTACCAGCCAGGTGCTGTTACCAGCCAGGTGCTGTTACCAGCCAGGTGCTGTTACCAGCCAGGTGCTGTTACCAGCCAGGTGCTGTTACCAGCCAGGTGCTGTTACCAGCCAGGTGCTGTTACCAGCCAGGTGCTGTTACCAGCCAGGTGCTGTTACCAGCCAGGTGCTGTTACCAGCCAGGTGCTGTTACCAGCCAGGTGCTGTTACCAGCCAGGTGCTGTTACCATCCTGGTGCTGTCACCAGCTTGGTGCTGTCACCAGCCTGGTGCTGTCACCAGCCTGGTGCTGTCACCAGCCAGGTGCTGTCACCAGCCAGGTGCTGTCACCAGCCAGGTGCTGTCACCAGCCAGGTGCTGTCACCAGCCAGGTGCTGTCACCAGCCAGGTGCTGTCACCAGCCAGGTGCTGTCACCAGCCAGGTGCTGTCACCAGCCAGGTGCTGTCACCAGCCAGGTGCTGTCACCAGCCTGGTGCTGCCACCAGCCTGGTGCTGTCACCAGCCTGGTGCTGTCACCAGCCTGGTGCTGTCACCAGCCTGGTGCTGCCACCAGCCTGGTGCTGTCACCAGCTTGGTGCTGTCACCAGCCTGGTGCTGCCACCAGCCTGGTGCTGTCACCAGCCTGGTGCTGCCACCAGCCTGGTGCTGCCACCAGCCTGGTGCTGTCACCAGCCTGGTGCTGTCACCAGGCTTGCTAGCTCACTTTCAGCTCTTGTGGGCAGTTATTCTGAGTAATTTACATACATTACTATGCAATAAGATCACAGTATGCAGTAAAGATAAGAACATAAGAAAGAAGGAACACTGCAACAGGCCTACTGGCCTATGCGAGGCAGGTCCAAGTCTCCTACTGGCCTATGCGAGGCAGGTCCAAGTCTCCTACCGGCTTAAGCCAATGCCCTAACCTAGTTAGGTGATATCACAGTACGCAGAACAAACAATTAAGGATTTTCATGAGAAATCACGTGGTTGTTCACTATTCTTTTCACAGTGGCTGTTCTGTATTACTGTGTATAACAATTGTAAATTATCCCAAAAATTGTATAAAATCTTCCTTAAGTTTATATAGATTTGTTTTACACAATTCTATATGATTTTTTAGAACCTTAAATAGTAACTTAGTGGTGCACATTTTCTTGGGTTTACCATAGATGATTTACACATTACTTTGTAAAACAATTGTAAATCATCCAAAATTGTGTAAAATCTACTTTAAGTTTATATAGGTTTGTTTTATGCAATTCTGAATGATTTTCAGTCAGTTTAAATACTAACTTACTAGTGTTTGGGGGTTATCCTAGGTAATTTACATACACAATGCAAGGCAATTGTAAATCATCTGAAATTGTGTAAATTATACCTAAATCAACTTCTGGTGATGACAGCCTGGTGTCAGCCACTGGGTGGAGGTATATATACAGTTGGGTTACAATTGGTGCCGTTGACAGGATGTAATGCAGTAAATATTACTTCTGAATCCTTCCCATTAGAGGTCCAGGTCAGCCTAGACGGTAGTGTGTCAGACTGTCAATTTACGGACCGTGGTTTGAGCCCCTTGTCAACTATTTATTCACATCTCTACTTGTTCCGCCTATAGGAGGGCCCTGTTTATACAGCAGGTTAGCTTCCGAGCTACTGTAGGCTCCATTTATACAGCAGGTTAGCTTCCGGGCTACTGTAGGCTCCATTTATACAGCAGGTTAGCTTCCGGGCTACTGTAGGCTCCATTTATACAGCAGGTTAGCTTCCGGGCTACTGTAGGCTCTGTTTATACAGCAGGTTAGCTTCCGAGCTACTGTAGGCTCCATTTATACAGCAGGTTAGCTTCCGAGCTACTGTAGGCTCCATTTATACAGCAGGTTAGCTTCCGAGCTACTGTAGGCTCCATTTATACAGCAGGTTAGCTTCCAGGCTACTGTAGGCTCCGTTTATACAGCAGGTTAGCTTCCGGGCTACTGTAGGCTCCATTTATACAGCAGGTTAGCTTCCGGGCTACTGTAGGCTCCATTTATACAGCAGGTTAGCTTCCGGGCTACTGTAGGCTCCATTTATACAGCAGGTTAGCTTCCGAGCTACTGTAGGCTCCATTTATACAGCAGGTTAGCTTCCGGGCTACTGTAGGCTCCATTTATACAGCAGGTTAGCTTCTGGGCTACTGTAGGCTCCATTTATACAGCAGGTTAGCTTCCGAGCTACTGTAGGCTCCATTTATACAGCAGGTTAGCTTCCGGGCTACTGTAGGCTCTGTTTATACAGCAGGTTAGCTTCCGAGCTACTGTAGGCTCCATTTATACAGCAGGTTAGCTTCCGGGCTACTGTAGGCTCCGTTTATACAGCAGGTTAGCTTCCGATCTACTGTAGGACCCCGTTTATACATGTGATGGATATGTGGGGCAGCAGGCCTCCAGCAGCAACAGCCTGGTTGACCAGGCGAGCACCAGACAAGCCTGGCCCATGGCCAGGCTCAGAGAGTAGATATACTCTCGAAATTCTTCAAAGGTATATCAAAGGTATATACAACAGGTTACAGGCTACTGTAGGGCTGCATTGTGAAGGTTCAGCAACCCTATCAGACTCTCAAGAAGTATGTGATAAGGATGATTCCTCCTTGTGGAAATTAAAAGATAGTAAAATTCAGTGATGACGTAGTAAGATAAACAAATTTTTTAATATGTAGAACTTGTATAGAATATAAAACACTTAACCATTTAAATGTTGGGATCCCTGATTCTAAACTCACTCTGTGTCGAAAAATGTTAAAAAAAAAAAAAATTCTTATGAAATGGTAGAGAATCTTTTCCCGATGGTAATGACACCAAAAGTGTGAAATTTGATGGAACACTCGTGGAATTACACTCTCATGAAGTTAGTAATCTCGGCGATGATTACGCATTGGCGATTTCACCCACTTTGAGCCCTATTTTCAGCCAATTCCATCATTCCAGTCGACCAAACTCATAGCTATTTCTCTAGAACTCCATTTGTTCTATCGACTGAGCACAAGAAACTGCCCATTTACCAATTTCAACTACCCAATAAAGTGGTCAGAATTTGGCAATTTGGCCAATTTCACACAAATTTCAGGAGATGCCAGTTTCAAAACAGAATAAACAGTGCAGACATTCCTGGCACTAAAATAACATTTTCTCTGTTCATTAGTCATGTCTCCAGGTCCCTCTTATATTACTCTTGCTTTCCATTTTGAATTTTTATTCACTCAAAAATGGAAGATTTTCTGTTATGCAGTCTACTTCATTATTATATAATTGTATAAATAATGTCAAGCTATTCGTGACTGCGTATTAGACTGGCCAGTTGGACACACATTGGACGGTGATATCATTTGTTTACTCTTGAACATCGGCAAAAATTGAACATTTCCACTACTTTGAGCTCAATTTCAAGGCACCTTTCATCGTGAAACCAATCAAAATAATCTCTAATTCTGTAATATATCTTCCATTCTATCAAAGGAGACCAAGAAAACAAGAATGCAACCATAAATACAATACGAAAATAACCTCGAAGTTTTTTAAACCCAAAAACACGGTTGTAGTTTTTTCTCATGCATTGCGTGCTGCAGGATTTTTTTTTATACTGTGCACACTGACCATGTAGACCCATTCTCTCACATGTAGGTCTACCAGCTTTCTCCTGCTAGATTTGAAGCCACTAGAATTTTGGGGTATTAATATGTCACCAACACTGCCTTGTAAGCCATACCTATACATCACTGACAGTGGAAGGGTTAAACATGAAATTAATCCTACCTGAAGCAAAGAATGAAATATATAAATAATTAGTGACTCAAGGCTAGTATGTAAGCGAAAAATATAGTGGTGTCGTGCTGATGTTCTGGGCACATAGCTCTGAATCGTGATTTGGAACGCTGAGATATTATTGATGTCGAGGGAGGGGGGGTCACAGGTGGACATGACTGTTGTGACACTTGCAGTAAATAGAGAGAGTAGGGATCCTGAAGGACCAAGGTACAGTGGAACCTCTACTTGCGAGTTTAATCCGTTCCATGACCTTGCTCGCAATTGGATTTGCTCGTTTGCAGAGTCAATTTTCCTCATTTAAATTAATTGAAATGCAATTAATCCGTTCCAGTGGAATTCTGTACTTCAAAAATATCAACTCTACAGCTTATTTATCTATCTCACTTCATTTAATATGACATAATAAACAATATAAATAACATAGAAACCTGATATATACTCTAAAATTAGTAAAATATGTCATTCATGTAGTGATATGGGCGGTGTCGGCGGTGGACGAGAGTTTGTCTGGACACCAGGCAAAATTCTTCATGAATAATTTCGCTAATATCATCTATATGGCTTATTTATATATCACAGTTCATCTAATATGACATAACAGACAATATAAATAACATAGAAACACGATATATACTCTAGAATGAATAAAATATGTCATTATGTAACAGGTGGAGGCGGCCACAACTGCTCCCTCTTTGTTGTGGTAAACACTGCCATCTAGTGACGGCCTTTTGAAGCCGTCTATTATTATAATTATTATATGTAGTACATTATTATTATATATGTATTATTATACATATATTATTATTATTATTATTGTATTATACTATTAGTGTATTATTATTATTATTATTATACGTATTGTTATTATTCATATTATTATTATACATATTATTATTATTATTATTATATAAATTATTTGTAATTTTTATTTACTCAAAAAATATAAGATTTACTGTTATTCGTTACTGCAATAATTGTATAAATATGTCAGCTCATTCACGACTGCATATTGGAATGGACAGTGACGTCATTTGTTTACACTGAAACGGCCAAGCAATGGACCATTTCTCCTGGGTTGAGCTCAATTTCAAGGCACTTTTTCTCATGAAACCAATTAAAATCATATCTGCTTCTGTAATTTATCTTCCATTCTATCAAATGAGACCAAAAAACGAGAATACAGTCATAAAAACCATTCAAAATTACCACTAAGGGGTGGCTAATTGCTGAGAAGTGAACTCCATTATTTATGCTTAGATTTTTTCATTTTTGTTGTATGTTAAGAAGCATCTTTCCATCATACATTGCCCAAGTTTCAGTAAGATAGTCCAACAAACAAATGAAACAATTCTCGAGATCAAGAGCAAGAGCCCCTCACCAGTGTCAAGGAACCTGCCTTGAGGTCTTGCTTGTGGAAATTTTGCTCGCGTATGGAAGCAAAAAATTGACCCATTGACTGCTCATATTTGGAAAAACTCGCACGTGGACACGCTCGCAAGTAGAGGTTCCACTGTACTGGGATCCTCTAACAACCCGTCCGAAGGAGCAGAGTCGCCAATTGTGAACCACAGTGAAACTGGTGGGGTGACAACAGGAGAATGGCTTTAGAATGGTGTGTAGCCGATTGCATGTCAGCTACGAGTGGAAGGGGACCAGTTTAGGTACAGATGCCAGATTAAGTCTCAGATCTGTACCAAGATTGTTGCTGCCCCTCTTATCTTGCCTGTGTTGGATGACCCGAGCCAACAGTCAAGGCTGTCAAGAGCAACGGAAAATTAGAAACCATTCGAGAAGTCACTCATATGATAATCATGCTGCCTTTAAAAGAAATGGTGAGGACAAATATGATTACGTTGTACTACGTAAGTTCAGGTTGAATTCCCAGAATATAAACCTAAACAAGAGTTCAGCTCTTGTTTCAACTAAATTGAACAAAACAAAAACTATTGAACAGGAGTGGACTGGATACTACAGACTTGATGGTAGCTGAAAATCAAGTGGCTGTCAACTGGTCGGAGGGACACACTTCAACTCTCATCAGGTGGAGAAAGGGAGGGGGGGGTTAGCAGGAACGATGCTCACACCTTACAGAACAAGCACCACTCAACAAACCACCACCACCACAAGTCATTCACACTTCTGCACTTATCTAATGAACCTATCCCTCGCATGCATTTGTACAGCAGGTTTGGTTCCAAGCTACTGTAGGGCTCCACTTACACATCAGGTTAGGTTTCAGGCTACTGTAGGGCTCCACTTATATAGCAGGTTGGGTTTCAGGCTACTGTGGGGCTCCACTTATACAGCAGGTTATGTTTCAGGCTACTATAGGGCTCCACTTATATAGCAGGTTGGGTTTCAGGCTACTGTGGGGCTCCACTTTTACAACAGGTTAGGTTCCAGGCTACTGTAGGGCTCCGCTTACACAGCAGGTTAGGCTCCGGGCTACTGTAGGGCTCCGCTCATACAGCAGATTAGGTTCCGGGCTACTGTAGGGCTCCGCTTATACAGCAGGTTAGGTTCTGGGCTACTGTAGGGCTCCGCTTATACAGCAGGTTAGGTTCCGGGCTACTGTAGGGCTCCGCTTATACAGCAGGTTAGGTTCCAGGCTACTGTAGGGCTCCGCTTATACAGCAGGTTAGGTTCCGGGCTACTGTAGGGCTCCGCTTATACAGCAGGTTAGGTTCCGGGCTACTGTAGGGCTCCGCTTATACAGCAGGTTAGGTTCCGGGCTACTGTAGGGCTCCACTTATACAGCAGGTTAGGTTCCGGGCTACTGTAGGGCTCCGCTTATACAGCAGGTTAGGTTCCGGGCTACTGTAGGGCTCCGCTTATACAGCAGGTTAGGTTCCGGGCTACCGTAGGGCTCTGCTTATACAGCAGGTTAGGTTCCGGGCTACCGTAGGGCTCCGCTTATACAGCAGGTTAGGTTCCGGGGTACTGTAGGGCTCCACTTATACAGCAGGTTAGGTTCCGGGCTACTGTAGGGCTCCGCTTATACAGCAGGTTAGGTTCCAGGCTACTGTAGGGCTCCGCTTATACAGCAAGTTAGGTTCCGGGCTACTGTAGGGCTCCGCTTATACAGCAGGTTAGGTTCCGGGCTACCGTAGGGCTCCGCTTATACAGCAGGTTAGGTTCCGGGCTACCGTAGGGCTCCGCTTATACAGCAGGTTAGGTTCCAGGCTACTGTAGGGCTCCGCTTATACAGCAGGTTAGGTTCCGGGCTACTGTAGGGCTCCGCTTATACAGCAGGTTAGGTTCCGGGCTACTGTAGGGCTCCGCTTATACAGCAGGTTAGGTTCCAGGCTACTGTAGGGCTCCGCTTATACAGCAGGTTAGGTTCCGGGCTACTGTAGGGCTCCGCTTATACAGCAGGTTAGGTTCCGGGCTACCGTAGGGCTCCGCTTATACAGCAGGTTAGGTTCCGGGCTACTGTAGGGCTCCGCTTATACAGCAGGTTAGGTTCCAGGCTACTGTAGGGCTCCGCTTATACAGCAGGTTAGGTTCCAGGCTACTGTAGGGCTCCGCTTATACAGCAGGTTAGGTTCCAGGCTACTGTAGGGCTCCGCTTATACAGCAGGTTAGGTTCCGGGCTACCGTAGGGCTCCGCTTATACAGCAGGCTAGGTTCCGGGCTACTGTAGGGCTCCGCTTATACAGCAGGTTAGGTTCCGGGCTACTGTAGGGCTCCGCTTATACAGCAGGTTAGGTTCCGGGCTACCGTAGGGCTCCGCTTATACAGCAGGTTAGGTTCCAGGCTACTGTAGGGCTCCGCTTATACAGCAGGTTAGGTTCCAGGCTACTGTAGGGCTCCGCTTATACAGCAGGTTAGGTTCCGGGCTACCGTAGGGCTCCGCTTATACAGCAGGTTAGGTTCCGGGGTACCGTAGGGTTCCGCTTATACAGCAGGTTAGGTTCCGGGCTACTGTAGGGCTCCGCTTATACAGCAGGTTAGGTTCCAGGCTACTGTAGGGCTCCGCTTATACAGCAGGTTAGGTTCCAGGCTACTGTAGGGCTCCGCTTATACAGCAGGTTAGGTTCCAGGCTACTGTAGGGCTCCGCTTATACAGCAGGTTAGGTTCCGGGCTACCGTAGGGCTCCGCTTATACAGCAGGCTAGGTTCCGGGCTACTGTAGGGCTCCGCTTATACAGCAGGTTAGGTTCCGGGCTACTGTAGGGCTCCGCTTATACAGCAGGTTAGGTTCCGGGCTACCGTAGGGCTCCGCTTATACAGCAGGTTAGGTTCCAGGCTACTGTAGGGCTCCGCTTATACAGCAGGTTAGGTTCCAGGCTACTGTAGGGCTCCGCTTATACAGCAGGTTAGGTTCCGGGCTACCGTAGGGCTCCGCTTATACAGCAGGTTAGGTTCCGGGGTACTGTAGGGTTCCGCTTATACAGCAGGTTAGGTTCCGGGCTACTGTAGGGCTCCGCTTATACAGCAGGTTAGGTTCCAGGCTACTGTAGGGCTCCACTTATACAGCAGGTTAGGTTCCAGGCTACTGTAGGGCTCCACTTATACAGCAGGTTAGGTTCCAGGCTACTGTAGGGCTCCACTTATACAGCAGGTTAGGTTCCAGGCTACTGTAGGGCTCCACTTATACAGCAGGTTAGGTTCCAGGCTACTGCTGTAAATTGAAACATAACCTCTTATCACCTTCAGATGCATCTAAAAGCCTGATAACATATATATTAAGTGAACAATAGAGCTAGGCCTTAAAAATGAATATACAGTACACACATTACCTACCTTAAAATGTTTTCATTCTTAGCTTATAGCGAATGTTGAATATATTTATTGTAGGAAATCTGAGTAAATGAGGAATGGGTATAACTGAAAACTGTTGCATTAGCAAAATGAGGCACTGTAAAGTGAAGCACTGTAAAGCAAAGCACTGTAAAATGAGGCACTGTAAAGTGAAGCACTGTAAAGCAAAGCACTGTAAAATGAGGCACTGTAAAGTGAAGCACTGTAAAGCAAAGCACTGTAAAATGAGGCACTGTAAAGTGAAGCACTGTAAAGCAAAGCATTGTAAAATGAGGCACTGTAAAGTGAAGCACTGTAAAGCAAAGCACTGTAAAATGAGGCACTGTAAAGTGAAGCACTGTGAAGCAAAGCACTGTAAAATGAGGCACTGTAAAGTGAAGCACTGTGAAGCAAAGCACTGTAAAATGAGGCACTGTAAAGTGAAGCACTGTGAAGCAAAGCATTGTAAAATGAGGCACTGTAAAGTGAAGCACTGTAAAGCAAAGCACTGTAAAATGAGGCACTGTAAAGTGAAGCACTGTAAAGCAAAGCATTGTAAAATGAGGCACTGTAAAGTGAAGCACTGTAAAGCAAAGCACTGTAAAATGAGGCACTGTAAAGTGAAATGCTGTAAAGCAAAGCACTGTAAAATGAGGCACTGTAAAGTGAAGCACTGTAAAGCAAAGCACTGTAAAATGAGGCACTGTAAAGTGAAGCACTGTGAAGCAAAGCACTGTAAAATGAGGCACTGTAAAGTGAAGCACTGTGAAGCAAAGCACTGTAAAATGAAGCGGTGTAAAGCGGGGCCTTCCTGTATATTTCTCATAGCAGACAGCAGCCTATATAGCTTGTCATCACAGTTTAACTGTCCAAATGACAGACACAGTTACTCGGGTCGTGTGACTGTGATATACGTATTCGATTGTTTTGTACTGTGTAACAAGGGTATTCTAGTTTGACTATAGTGTATTTTGAATATATAATATTTGTACATATTAAGAATTTTGTATTACCTTGTTATCGTGTTTATTGTGTGTGTTTTATTCAAGGGTAAATTACTGTTTGTTGTTGTGTTTTACAAGGATAAATGACTGATGTTTGTCGTGTGTGTGTGTGTTTTATAAGGGTAAATTGTTAATACTGAATTGTTTGGTGAACTTTCAGGTCTCCAAGATGGTAAAGTTGTTTGCAGTGTGTGTGTTATACAAGGGGGTGGAGAAAGCACACTTACTGAAGGCTGCCTACGACCTCCAACAGTTTAGTTTCTTCCAGCGAGGTTCCGTTCAGGAATTCATGGCGTTTACCTCCAGAATTATTACCGAGCGCAGTAACCCATGTTCTCGACAGTCTGTTAAAGAACAAGGTAAAGTGATGCATGGCGTGTGCATGTTTACGTTAATTGTTTCGTGTTCAGCAGGTAGGTCTGGGGTTACATTAACCCTTTCACTAACTGTGGCTTAGTACTGCAGCTTCGAGGTCACTGTCGGTGCCATGAGCTCAGCTCACTCAGATAAGCTGTGAGCATAAATTTGGGCCTATATATGAGAGAATGGATCTATGTGATATGTGAGCACCACATGTAAAAAAAATCTTACAGCATGCAGTGCATGAGAAAAAACTGCGACTATTTTTGGTTTAAAACAGCGACTTTGCGGTGTATTTTCGTATGGTTTTTATGGTTGTATTCTCAGCTTTTTGGTCTAATATGATAGGTAGTAGGTTGGTAGACAGCAACCACCCAGGGAAGTACTACCGTCCTGCCAGATGACTGTGAAACAAAAACCTGTAACTGTTTTGCATGATGGTAGGATTGCTGGTTTTCTTTTTCTTTCTTTTTCTGTCTCATAAACACGCTAGATAACAGGGATATCTTGCTACTCCTACTTACACTTTGGTCACACTTCACAGACACGCACATGCATATATATATATATATACATACATCTAGGTTTTTCTCCTTATTCTAAATAGCTCTTGTTCTTTTTTATTTCTTCTATTGTCCATGGGGAAGTGGAAAAGAATCTTTCCTCCGTAAGCCATGCGTGTCGTATGAGGCGACTAAAATGCCGGGAGCAATGGGCTAGTAACCCCTTCTCCTGTATACATTTACTAAAAAAGAGAAGAAGAAAAACTTTATAAAACTGGGTTGTTTAAATGTGCGTGGATGTAGTGCAGATGACAAGAAACAGATGATTGCTGATGTTATGAATGAAAAGAAGTTGGATGTCCTGGCTCTAAGCGAAACAAAGCTGAAGGGGGTAGGAGAGTTTCAGTGGGGGGAAATAAATGGGATTAAATCTGGAGTATCTGAGAGAGTTAGAGCAAAGGAAGGGGTAGCAGTAATGTTAAATGATCAGTTATGGAAGGAGAAAAGAGAATATGAATGTGTAAATTCGAGAATTATGTGGATTAAAGTAAAGGTTGGATGCGAGAAGTGGGTCATAATAAGCGTGTATGCACCTGGAGAAGAGAGGAATGCAGAGGAGAGAGAGAGATTTTGGGAGATGTTAAGTGAATGTATAGGAGCCTTTGAACCAAGTGAGAGAGTAATTGTGGTAGGGGACCTGAATGCTAAAGTAGGAGAAACTTTTAGAGAGGGTGTGGTAGGTAAGTTTGGGGTGCCAGGTGTAAATGATAATGGGAGCCCTTTGATTGAACTTTGTATAGAAAGGGGTTTAGTTATAGGTAATACATATTTTAAGAAAAAGAGGATAAATAAGTATACACGATATGATGTAGGGCGAAATGACAGTAGTTTGTTGGATTATGTATTAGTAGATAAAAGACTGTTGAGTAGACTTCAGGATGTACATGTTTATCGAGGGGCCACAGATATATCAGATCACTTTCTAGTTGTAGCTACACTGAGAGTAAAAGGTAGATGGGATACAAGGAGAATAGAAGCATCAGGGAAGAGAGAGGTGAAGGTTTATAAACTAAAAGAGGAGGCAGTTAGGGTAAGATATAAACAGCTATTGGAGGGTAGATGGGCTAATGAGAGCATAGGCAATGGGGTCGAAGAGGAATGGGGTAGGTTTAAAAATGTAGTGTTAGAGTGTTCAGCAGAAGTTTGTGGTTACAGGAAAGTGGGTGCAGGAGGGAAGAGGAGCGATTGGTGGAATGATGATGTAAAGAGAGTAGTAAGGGAGAAAAAGTTAGCATATGAGAAGTTTTTACAAAGTAGAAGTGATGCAAGGAGGGAAGAGTATATGGAGAAAAAGAGAGAGGTTAAGAGAGTGGTGAAGCAATGTAAAAAGAGAGCAAATGAGAGAGTGGGTGAGCTGTTATCAACAAATTTTGTTGAAAATAAGAAAAAGTTTTGGAGTGAGATTAACAAGTTAAGGAAGCCTAGAGAACAAATGGATTTGTCAGTTAAAAATAGGAGAGGAGAGTTATTAAATGGAGAGTTAGAGGTATTGGGAAGATGGAGGGAATATTTTGAGGAATTGTTAAATGTTGATGAAGATAGGGAAGCTGTGATTTCGTGTATAGGGCAAGGAGGAATAACATCTTGTAGGAGTGAGGAAGAGCCAGTTGTGAGTGTGGGGGAAGTTCGTGAGGCAGTAGGTAAAATGAAAGGGGGTAAGGCAGCCGGGATTGATGGGATAAAGATAGAAATGTTAAAAGCAGGTGGGGATATAGTTTTGGAGTGGTTGGTGCAATTATTTAATAAATGTATGGAAGAGGGTAAGGTACCTAGGGATTGGCAGAGAGCATGCATAGTTCCTTTGTATAAAGGCAAAGGGGATAAAAGAGAGTGCAAAAATTATAGGGGGATAAGTCTGTTGAGTGTACCTGGTAAAGTGTATGGTAGAGTTATAATTGAAAGAATTAAGAGTAAGACGGAGAATAGGATAGCAGATGAACAAGGAGGCTTTAGGAAAGGTAGGGGGTGTGTGGACCAGGTGTTTACAGTGAAACATATAAGTGAACAGTATTTAGATAAGGCTAAAGAGGTCTTTGTGGCATTTATGGATTTGGAAAAGGCGTATGACAGGGTGGATAGGGGGGCAATGTGGCAGATGTTGCAAGTGTATGGTGTAGGAGGTAGGTTACTGAAAGCAGTGAAGAGTTTTTACAAGGATAGTGAGGCTCAAGTTAGAGTATGTAGAAAAGAGGGAAATTTTTTCCCAGTAAAAGTAGGCCTTAGACAAGGATGTGTGATGTCACCGTGGTTGTTTAATATATTTATAGATGGGGTTGTAAGAGAAGTAAATGCGAGGGTCTTGGCAAGAGGCGTGGAGTTAAAAGATAAAGAATCACACACAGGGTGGGAGTTGTCACAGCTGCTCTTTGCTGATGACACTGTGCTCTTGGGAGATTCTGAAGAGAAGCTGCAGAGATTGGTGGATGAATTTGGTAGGGTGTGCAAAAGAAGAAAATTAAAGGTGAATATAGGAAAGAGTAAGGTTATGAGGATAACAAAAAGATTAGGTGATGAAAGATTGAATATCAGATTGGAGGGAGAGAGTATGGAGGAGGTGAACGTATTCAGATATTTGGGAGTGGACGTGTCAGCGGATGGGTCTATGAAAGATGAGGTGAATCATAGAATTGATGAGGGAAAAAGAGTGAGTGGTGCACTTAGGAGTCTGTGGAGACAGAGAACTTTGTCCTTGGAGGCAAAGAGGGGAATGTATGAGAGTATAGTTTTACCAACGCTCTTATATGGGTGTGAAGCATGGGTGATGAATGTTGCAGCGAGGAGAAGGCTGGAGGCAGTGGAGATGTCATGTCTGAGGGCAATGTGTGGTGTGAATATAATGCAGAGAATTCGTAGTTTGGAAGTTAGGAGGAGGTGCGGGATTACCAAAACTGTTGTCCAGAGGGCTGAGGAAGGGTTGTTGAGGTGGTTCGGACATGTAGAGAGAATGGAGCGAAACAGAATAACTTCAAGAGTGTATCAGTCTGTAGTGGAAGGAAGGCGGGGTAGGGGTCGGCCTAGGAAGGGTTGGAGGGAGGGGGTAAAGGAGGTTTTGTGTGCGAGGGGCTTGGACTTCCAGCAGGCATGCGTGAGCGTGTTTGATAGGAGTGAATGGAGACAAATGGTTTTTAATACTTGACGTGCTGTTGGAGTGTGAGCAAAGTAACATTTATGAAGGGATTCAGGGAAACCGGCAGGCCGGACTTGAGTCCTGGAGATGGGAAGTACAGTGCCTGCACTCTGAAGGAGGGGTGTTAATGTTGCAGTTTAAAAACTGTAGTGTAAAGCACCCTTCTGGCAAGACAGTGATGGAGTGAATGATGGTGAAAGTTTTTCTTTTTCGGGCCACCCTGCCTTGGTGGGAATCGGCCAGTGTGATAATAAAAAAAAAAAAAAAAAATGATAGAATGAAGATGTATTACAGAAAAAGAGCTGATTTTGATTAGTTTTAGAACTAAAAATAGCTTGAATTTGAGTCAAAATATAGCAGAACTGTTCGATTTTTGCTCATGTTTAAAAGTAAACAAATCACATCACATGTGCAATACACGTCAACTGGTGGGACTAATATGCATTAACAAATGTGCTGATGTTATTTATACAATTATTATAATTGTGTGAACAACAAAAAGTCAAAATTGAATTCACGTGTAAAGTCTGGGAACGTAACTGATGAACAGAGGAAACGCTATTTTAGTGGGAGTTGTCACAGTTGCTCTTTGCTGATGACACTGTGCTCTTGGGAGATTCTGAAGAGAAGTTGCAGAGATTGATGGATGAATTTGGTAGGGTGTGCAAAAGAAGAAAATTAAAAGTGAATACAGGAAAGAGTAAGGTTATGAGGATAACAAAAAGATTAGTTGATGAAAGATTGGATATCAGATTGGAGGGAGAGAGTATGGAGGAGGTGAATGTATTCAGATATTTGGGAGTGGACGTGTCAGCAGATGGGTCTATGAAAGATGAGGTGAATCATAGAATTGATGAGGGGAAAAGAGTGAGTGGTGCACTTAGGAGTCTGTGGAGACAAAGAACTTTGTCCTTGGAGGCAAAGAGGGAAATGTATGAGAGTATAGTTTTACCAATGCTCTTATATGGGTGTGAAGCATGGGTGATGAATGTTGCAGCGAGGAGAAGGCTGGAGGCAGTGGAGATGTCATGTCTGAGGGCAATGTGTGGTGTGAATATAATGCAGAGAATTCGTAGTTTGGAAGTTAGGAGGAGGTGCGGGATTACCAAAACTGTTGTCCAGAGGGCTGAGGAAGGGTTGTTGAGGTGGTTCGGACATGTAGAGAGAATGGAGCGAAACAGAGTGACTTCAAGAGTGTATCAGTCTGTAGTGGAAGGAAGGCGGGGTAGGGGTCGGCCTAGGAAAGGTTGGAGGGAGGGGGTAAAGGAGGTTTTGTGTGTGAGGGGCTTGGACTTCCAGCAGGCATGCGTGAGCGTGTTTGATAGGAGTGAATGGAGACAAATGGTTTTTAATACTTGACGTGCTGTTGGAGTGTGAGCAAAGTAACATTTATGAAGGGGTTCAGGGAAACCGGCAGGCCGGACTTGAGTCCTGGAGATGGGAAGTACAGTGCCTGCACTCTGAAGGAGGGGTGTTAATGTTGTAGTTTAAAAACTGTAGTGTAAAGCATCCTTCTGGCAAGACAGTGATGGAGTGAATGATGGTGAAAGTTTTTCTTTTTCGGGCCACTCTGCCTTGGTGGGAATCGGCCAGTGTGATAATAAAAAAAAAAAAAAATTTGACATTGGAATATTTTGAACTTTGTGTGAAATGGGCCAAATTACCAATTTCTGAACACTATTGGGTACTTAAAACACAGGTTAATCATCACCGATCCAGCACCATTGGGACCTGGAGGGTGCTGGATTTGTGATTTTGCTGGATTACAGTGGTTAGGGTAGAATACACTTAACCCAAAGGCGATATTTACGCATTGGTGATTTCACCCACTTTACACCCTATTTTTGGCCCATTCCATCGTTCCAGTCCACCAAACTCATAGCTATTTCACTAGTACAGTGGACCCCCGCTTTACGATCAGCTCCCAATGCGACCAATTATGTAAGTGTATTTATGTAAGTGCATTTGTACGTGTATGTTTGGGGGCCTGAAATGGATTAATCTAATTCACAATATTCCTTATAGGAACAAATTCGTTTCACTACTGGCACCTGAACATACTTCTGGAATGAAATAATGTCATAAAGCAGGGGTCCACTGTATTCCTTTTATTCTGTCAACTTAGTACAAGAAACCGCCCATTTACCTATTTCAGCTACCCAATAAAGTGGCCAGAAATCAATAATTTTGCAAATTTCACACAAATTTCAGGAGATGCCAATTTCAAAACAGGGTCCAGAATAAACAGTGTAGACATTCCTGGCACTAAAATAACATTTTCTCTGTTCATTAGTCACGTCTCCAGGTTCTTTTTATATTACTCTTGCTTTCCATTTTGAGTTTTTATTCACACAAAAAATACATGATTTACTGTTATGGAGACTACTGCATTATTGTAATAATTGTATAAATAATGTCAAGCCATTCGTGACTGTGTATTAGACTGGCTAGTTGGACACGTATGGGATGGTGACATCATTTGTTTACTCTTGAACATCGGTGAAAATCGAACATTTCCGCTAGATTGAGCTCAGTTTCAAGGTACTTTCTGTCGTGTAACCAATCAAACTCATCTCTGTTTCTGTAATGTATCTTCCATTCTATCAAATGAGACCAAAAAAATGAGAATACAATCATAAAAACCATACAAACATACACCAAATTTGGTTTTACACCATAAACACGGTTGCACTTTTCTTGTTATACACTGCGTACTGCAGGATTTTTTTTTATGTAGTGCCCAATTACCACACAGACCTATTCTCTCATATGTAGGCCCAGATTTACCAGTCACAGCTCATCTGAGTGAGCCGAGCTCATGGCAACCGACAGTGGCTTCAGAGCCACCTTATCTTGTATGGACAATGTATGATGTATGTTGTAGGTAGTAGGTTGGTAGACAGCAACCACCCAGGGAAGTACTACCGTCCTGCCAGATGTATGTGCTTCACAAAATGAGAGGCATTTATATAATTCGTTGGAACCATGGTTAGGGCTAAAAGTGACCAGGTTGTAACAATAAATGGAGAAAAAGAAATCGGAATGACTTATGCAGCAAGTAGTGCCACCAAACAGTAGCGGCAGGTTGGTGACGCAACCTCGGAAATTTGAAATTATGATAGACAACACACTTAACAACTTTTCAAAAGCCTAATCTTACTTAATATACACTACATTCACTCATTCTACTGTGTCTACTACTTATACAGGACAGTAAATTCTAATATCAATCCTGACCTGAAACACTTGATAGTTGCAACAGAGCTCATGGATACAACACGTAGACACGAAATTCTCTGATGTTCCCTGTATCCGGCTTAACGTTTATAAAAACTCATTGTGTATAAAAGGACCTAAAATGTAAAACTCCCTACCTGATAACTCCAGAGCCCCTCTATATACTTAACTCCAGAGCCCCTCTATATACCTGTTAACTCCAGAGCCCCTCTATATACCTGTTAACTCCAGAGCCTCTCTATCTACCTGTTAACTCCAGAGCGCCTCTATCTACCTGATAACTCCAGAGCCTCTCTATCTACCTGTTAACTCCAGAGCCTCTCTATCTACCTGTGAACTCCAGAGCCCCTCTATCTACCTGATCCTAGTAACATTTACTTGCACTGAAACATTCTTTCAGCCTCAGAAATTCATAAAACTGTATTTTCTCATATACTTGTCTTCATAGTCTCTAAAACTTAAACTGTCCAAACATAGATCTACGTTTGCACGCATAGCGCTCCGCCCTTGATTTTCTCCATAAGAAAGAATGTAAAAAACGTAGATCTACGTTCAGAGCGCTACGCGAGCAAACGTAGATCTACGTTCAGAGCGCTACGCGAGCAAACGTAGATCTACGTTCAGAGCGCTACGTGAGCAAACGTTGATCTATGTTTGGACAGTTTAAGGGTTAAAAAGATAGTCTACCTGCTGGCTTATTTTTGACCATCATTAAGTAATACCGCACCATTGTTATCACGTACCTTCTCCTGATTTTTAGTTCTGGCAGCTCCCAGTTTTCTCCGAGTTAGCTGTGTTATTTTTCATATGAAATTTATTGCTTAGAAATTAGCTATGAAACTATAGCTGTGTATAGTCGCTGCTTCCAGACTTCCAGTTCATGACTAGAATGCCATCACATGTAAAGAATAGTACCTATAATGCTATATACAGTACAGTCTCTCCTCACTTAGCGATGTATACATCCCTAAATAATGTATATTAGAGTTGATTTCCTCTATTCTTTTTATTACAGTATACAGTACACTACTGTATAAACATTTAAAAATATACCAGAAATGTTATAAGTGGTGCAAAGGTGACATTAAAACATTATCAAAGATGACTGACACAAACCCACTACCATTATAGTATGTTCCTCACTTAGTGACAAATTCGTTTACCAACGTGGTCTGAAGAACAGAATTCCATCGTTAAGTGAGGAGAGGCTGTAATGTATGGTAGGAGGTGCAGGGTTAGTAAAAATTATAACCCAGAGGGTTGAGAAGGGGTTGTTGAGGTGGTTCAGACATAGCAAGAAGATGGAACAAAATAGGATGGCTTGGAGGGTGTATAAATCTGTAGTTGCGGGAAGGAGAGGGAAGGGTCTTCCTAGGAAAGGTTGGTGTGTATTAGAGTGTATTAGAACGAAGTTAGTGTAGCCACGTGGGTTTTATGACTTGATGTGTTGTTGGAGTGTGAGCAAGGTAACATTTATGAAAGAATTCAAGGAAACTGGTTAGCCAAACTTGAGTCCTGGAGATGGAAGTACAGTGACTGCACTCTGAAGGATGTTACAGTACTGGAGGTGGGAAGTACAGTGACTGCACTCTGAAGGATGTTACAGTACTGGAGGTGGGAAGTACAGTGCCTGCACTCTGAAGGATGTTACAGTACTGGAGGTGGGAAGTACAGTGCCTTCATTCTGAAGGATGGGTTTATATACAGCCTCTCCCCACGTAATGACGGAGTTCCATTTCTAAGACCACGTCGGTAAACGAATTCGTGGCTAAGTGAGGATCATACTATAATGGTAGTGAGTTTGTGTCAACCATCTTTGATATTACTTTAATGTCACCTTTGCACCACTTATAACATTTCTGGTATATTTTTAAATGTTTATACAGTAGTATACTGTATACTGTAGTAAACAGAATAGAGGAAATCATCTCTAATATACATTATTTAATTATGCATACTGGTCAGAGAACCCGTTGCAAGTCCAAGTTGTCAGTAAACAAGTGCATTGCTAAGTGAGGAGAGGCTGTACTATTTGCAGTTTTGAACTGTAGTATTGGCACTCCTCTGACAAGACAGGGATAGAGTGAGTGATGGTGAAAGTGTTTCTCCTTTTTCCGGTTGCTCTACCTTGGTGACAGACGACCTGTTAAAAAAATAATACAGTGGAACCTCGGTGCTTGAACTTAATTTGTTCCAAAAGGCTGTTCGAGTACTGAACGAGTTTTTCCCATAAGGGATAATGTAAATTAGATTAATCTGTCCCCTCAAGGGAGGTTTCTTGATGCTGTTGAGGGGCTCTTGATCTAGGGACCTGGATCTGTGCTCCGATTCCCTGAATTGAGCCTGAATACCTTTCATCCCCCCCTACATGCAGTGTATAATCCTACGGGTTTAGTGCTCTTCTGTGATTATAATAATAGACTAATCTGTTTCAGACCCCCCAAAATACCAAGATATGACTTAAGCGTCCAGAAAAATACTTTAACCCTTTCACTGTCGGTCCCAGAATATTACGGCTTGCAAGCCAGTGTCGGTCCCATAACACGACGCCAAAATTCTAGCGGCTTCCAGTTTTTCAGCTTCCAGCGACTTTGCGGTGTATTTTCATATGGTATTTATGGTTGCATTATCGTTTTCTTGGTCTCATTTGATAGAATGAAAGATGTATTACAGAAACAGAGATGATTTTGAATGGTTTACAGACTAAAAGTACCTTGAAATTGAACTCAAAGTAGCAGAAATGTTCGATTTTTGCTGATATTCAAGAGTACATAAATCATGTCATGTGTCCAATACACGTCAACTGGTGGGTCTAATATGCTTTCACAAATGCGCTGATATTATTTGTACCATTTTTACAGTAATGCAGTAGTCTGCATAACAGTAAATCTATTTTTTGTGTGAATAAAAATTCAAAATGGGCAGCAAGGGTAATATAAGAGGGGCCCAAAATGGGAGGAGCATATAGGAGAGAGAGAGGGAGGGGCCAGCAGAAGGAGCATTCAGTATCTGTTGAGTCGTCTTGATAGCCGGATACTAGCGGTGGCGCGAATAAAATGTTGTGTAATTACGCTAATATTAGTAGTAAAGGTTGCCTATATATCACATCTATTCCAATTTGATATCAGAAACACGATAGATAACCTTGAAGCACGATGAAGATGACGAAATTAATAAGAAAAGGTATATATGGTGAGGCGGAGGTGGTGTTTACATCAGGACTAACACACTCAGATCATGTTTATCTTAACAAAAGGCTCAGAAATAGTGCGATTTTTCCTGAATACTTTTTTTCACGAATATTTTTTTTATTTTTGTGGGGTAAAAGTCAGATATTTTGGTAAATGTCAAAACCTTACGAACTTTATTTTTTGGGAGGACTGAAGATATGTTACAGTATATGAATCTTGCAACTAAACTGATTAGCCATGTTTTATCAGAAGAAAATGTCCAAACAACTTCTCCCAGTGCAATTACGTGCCTCCTTGCTGCCACATGTCATTTTTAGCTTCTTAACCCGTAAACGGTCCAAGCAGATCTACGTTCACGTGTGTAGTGCTACAAAAGTAGATCTACGTTTTTTACATATTTTCAAATATAACAAAAAAAAATAGATCAAAGTTTTTTTTACACATTTTCAAATATAACAAAAAAAAATAGATCAAAGTTTTTTTACACATTTTCAAATATAACAAAAAAAATAGATCAAAGTTTTTTTACACATTTTCAAATATAACAAAAAAAAATAGATCAAAGTTTTTTTTACACATTTTCAAATATAACAAAAAAAAATAGATCAAAGTTTTTTTTACACATTTTCAAATATAACAAAAAAAAGTAGATCAAAGTTTTTTTTACACATTTTCAAATGTAAAAAAACAAAAAGAAGATCTACTTTTTTACATACTTTCAAATGTTGAAAAAACGTATATATACGTTTGGACCGTTTACGGGTTAAAGTTGAAGATTGAGACACTTATGCAGCATATGGGAATCTTTATTCAGGAAACGTTTCGCCACACAGTGGCTTCATCAGTCCAATACAAAGAGGAAGGCGTAAGGAGAGGAGGAGTATGAGGTGATCAGTCCCTCAGCCTGGAGTCGATGTGTTCAGTCCATCAATCTTGTAGAATGTATTGGACTGATGAAGCCACTGTGTGGCGAAACATTTCCTGAATAAAGATTCCCATATGCTGCATAAGTGTCTCAATCTTCAACTTGTCGGTTTTTCAAACCATTCATTACGGGTTAAAGTACACCAAAAATGAACGAATTTGGACGATAAATAACGACAGGATGTATGAGAGTATCAGGCGCCCTGTAAATCACCACTTGCATTGCCACACAACAAAAGAGTGAGTCTGTTCTTCATTGTCTTGTGTCCTGGCAATGACTTCTCCTCTCCAGTGATACAGGTTCTGTTTAAGGAATAGAACCCTCAGCCTCTACAGTCACTAAACTCGCTGACCTATTTCTCGGCAGCAGGTCATGTTTGTTTGGTAGAGTGCTGAGAAAACGGTTGACCACCGAGCGATTTTTTACCAAAGAAAGCGCTCAGATACCGAATTGTTAGAGTAGGGAGCTGTTCGAGTACCTAGGTTCCGCTGTAATAGTAATAAATAATAACACTAATGATGATGTGTTACAATGTACTGTGTTACAGAGTACATGTGTCACGTACACATCCGAGCGGACAACCTGGCCGGTGTTGTCATCTCTGACCACGAGTACCAGTATAGGGTGGCCCATAACATGATAAACAGGGTAAGTAACACTAATGGAAACACTGCGTTCTTAATGCCATTGATGATATGAACTTTTAAGTTGTGTTAGTTAATATAGAGGAGCTTTATAAAGGAAGTGGCTGTATATAGAGGAGCTGTGTAAGAGAACTGACTGTATAGAGGAGCTGTGTAAGAGAACTGACTGTATAGAGGAGCTGTGTAAGAGAACAGACTGTATAGAGGAGCTGTGTAAGAGAACTGACTGTATAGAGTAGCTGTATAAGAGAACTGACTATAGAGTAGCTGTATAAGAGAAGTGACTGTATAGAGGACCTGTATAAGAGAACTATGTGTATTTACGAACTTGCAACACCTGGACCAGTCAGTATTAACACCAGGTGGCGTTGCAGGTGCTGGATGACTTCGCGGCCAAGGTTCCGTCGCACCTGTGGGTAGACGCAGAGGAGGGTGCTGTGCCATACCTGGACCTGCCGGCCACACTGGCACGATGGCAGAACCCCAGAGAAGCCGACTCACTAACCAAGATCCAGGAGGAAGTCGAGGAAACAAAAATTATTTTGGTAAGTCTATAAATGTGTAAAAATAATGTATATATACAGCCTCTCCTCACTTAACGACGGAGTTCTATTCCTAATACCTCGTCGATAAATGAATTCGTCGCAAAACGAGGAGCATACTATAATGGTAGGGGGTTATGTCGACCATCTTTGATATTGCTTTAATGTCACCTTTGCACCATTTACATGTATAACATTTCTGGTATATTTTTAAATGTTTATACAGTAGTGTACTGTATATTGTAATAAACAGAATACAGGGAATCAGCTCTAATATAGGTATGCATACTGGTCAGAGAGCCTGTCGTAAGTCTGAGTCGTCAGTGAACAAGTACGTCGCTAAGTGAGGAGAGGATGTGTATATACAGCACGCCATACAGCGTTCCACTAATACGGTGATTTCAAATTACGTATGACCAAAATTTGCTATATGGTGAGCAGTCTTTCAAATACAGCACGCCCCAACCCATTTATTTACATTCTCCATGAGCATATATCTATTATGTATGGAAATCTTCCAAAATTTAAAGTGTTTTAAAGCTATAACATATTTTATATATCTCCTGATAATTATACTTATGTGTACCTGTACCTAAATATGCTTACACACTGTGCTGGTGTGCAGGAACACTTTAACCCTTCGAGGGTCTGTCCCGTAGACCTACGGCTTTACGTTCAGGGTCCAAACCGTAGATCTACGTCATGAGCTCAGCTCACTCTGATAAACTGTGAGTGGTACATTTGGACCTAGATATGAGAGAATACATCTATGTGGTATGTGTGCACCACATAAAACAGATCCTGCAGCACTCTGTGTATAATGAGAGAAAAAAAACTGAAATCATGATTTTTCGATTAAAACAGCTACTTTGCAGTGTTTTTTCGTATGTTTTTTATAGTTCTATTTGCGATTTCTTGGTCTCATTTGATAGAATGGAAGACATATTACAGAAATAGAGATGATTTTGATTGGTTTTAGCACTGGAAATGGCTTGAGACTGAGCTCAAAGTAGCAGAAATGTTAAATTTTTGCCGATATTCAAGAGTAAACAAACGACCTCACATGTCTAATACACACTAGCTGGTGGGTCTAATATGCATTCACAAATATGGTGATGATATTTATACAATTATTACAGTACAGTCGACCCCCGGTTAACGATATTTTTTCACTCCAGAAGTATGTTCAGGTGCCAGTACTGACCGAATTTGTTCCCATAAGAAATATTGTGAAGTAGATTAGTCCATTTCAGACCCCCAAACATACACGTACAAACGCACTTACATAAATACACTTACATAATTGGTCACATTCGGAGGTAATCGTTATGCGGGGGTCCACTGTATTGCATAACAGTAAATCTTCTATTTTTTGGTGTGAATAAAAATTCATTATGTGAATAAAAAATCAAAATGGAATTTATTTGTAAAGCCTCAAAACATAACTAATAAACAGAGGAAATGTTAGTTTAGTGCCAGGAATACCTACATCGTTTATTCTGGACCCTATTTTGAAATTGGAATATTTTGAACTTTGTATTAAATTGGCCAAATTAACCATTTCCGATCACTTTAATTTGTAGTTGAAACAGTTGACTTGGCGATTTCTTGTGCTCAATCGATAGAATAGAAGTAATACTAGTGAAATAGCTAAGAATTTGGTTGACTGGAATAATGTAATTGCCCTAAAATGGGAGTCAAAGTCGGCAAAATCGCCGATTCGTAAATATCGCTGACACGTCAAAATTCGCAAGAGCATAATTTTGTCAATTTTCCATCAAATTTCGTACTTTTTGTTTTATTACCTTCACAAAAAGATTCTCTACCATTTCATAAGAAAAAAATAAAAAAAATTTTTTTTTTTTGAAAATTCTTGGACACTGGGGCACCACTTCAGATTTGGGCCTTGGACCCTGAAGGGGTTAAAATCACTAACAGTCTCTCTACTCTTGAAGACGCCATATTAATAATAATAATCTCTTGGGTGCATTAAATGTCATATGTTAATATAGATGTTTCCATTAATCCATCTATGATATTTTTCAAAATTATATAATAAACACGCTACGTAACATAAACATGATTCATACACCCACAGTATAAAAATTGACATAAATATTAGATTTGTTTACCAAGCGGTTGGTGGGAGAGTGGGAAGAATTACGTTTTCTGTGCTCAAACACCAGTAACTTTACTAGAAATTTATTACTTTCGTATGCCTTCACTCTATCTATAGCAATTCATGACCCTTGTGGGTATAGAGCTTCTTTTTTTATTATTATAATAATAACTTGTAATAATAATTTGTAATACAGTGGTCCCTCGTTTATCGTCGTTAATCCGTTCCTGGAAGTGCGACGATTATCGAAAAAGACGATTTTCGAATCAATTTTTCCCATAAGAAATAATGTAAATACAATTAATCCGTTCCTAACACCCAGAAGTATTAAAACAAAAAATTTTTTTACATGAAATATTGATGTAGTACATCAACAATACAATGGAACATGATGAATGAAACATTAACAGCATAACATTTACCTTTATTGGCGATTCTTCTTAGTGGATGGAAGACTGGAGGAGGAGACAGATTGCATTAGTTACTGTTTGGAAGGGGAATCCCCTTCCATCAACACCTTAGGTACCAAGTCCTTTTCTGGGGTTACTTCTCTGTTTCTTAATGCCACTAGGACCAGCTTGAGAGTCACTGGAGTCCTTTCTCGCAAAATAAGTGTCCAGAGAGCTCTGTTTCTGGCATCTCTTTAAAACTTCCCTAAGGAGATTTTTGAAATGTGGGGTAGGATGGAAAGATTTATGGAGAAACATCACCCTGAGAAGGATGTTGCAAGCCATATCAGCAACTTGTACAGTGACAGGGCCAAGACTCTGTCACTGTACAAGTTGCCGATATGGCTTGCAACATCCTTCTCAGGGTGATGTTTCTCCATAAATCTTTCCATCCTACCCCACATTTCAAAAATCTCCTTAATTTCTGAAGAAGGCACCTTCTTCCATCTCTCTTCCTCCTCCTTCCTCCTCCTCGTTTATCCACACCAATAATAACTTCTCAACATCTTCGAGTACTGGTGATCTCATTTTTGTCAGCATATTTACCCCCTTTGCAACAACAGCTTCCTTGATTTCCTTTTTCTTGGCCACAATGGAAGATGTGGTTGTACGAGATTTGTTATACATCCTGGCCAGTTCGGCCACACGTACGACACTTTCATTTTGTTCAATGATGTTTTCCTTAAATTCAATCGTATTTCTCACCTTCTTTACCAAAGGCTTGGCACTAGGAGCTTTCTTTGGAGCCATGGTAGCTTATTTAGCACTTGCAAGCACTAAAATGAATGGAATATTATGAAATATTCCGTATGAATACTTGAGGGGAATGTCGCTCACTGGTAAACAATGGCACACTGGCTGGGAAGGGAGGCCGAGGCGGCTCAGAGCCGTGAGTACGCATCCAGAACAAACGACAATTAGCAAGTCAACCGACCATTTGCGAGCCAATGTTTGGACTAAAATAATGCCACGATTCCTGAAAAGGACGACTATCGAGCCCGACTATTATCGAGGGACCACTGTACTAATAATAATTTGTCAGAGCATCATTCCTTCTAAAAATTAAACAAGACTGGAAGTGTTGATCTTTATTTATTCTACTGTACCACTGTGGAGACAACTTTTACACAATGATAGGTGTTTGTATGAATGTTTATGAACCACAGCCAGACGCATCATCTGTTTGTTTACATAGTGGGTGGGGTGGCCAGGCGGGCTACAATACCTCCCATACGACTTTCTACAGATAATACTTTTCACCTCTCGCCCTACATTAAGACAACAAATATTTTAAGGTAAATAACGAATGTACTGTTTATGCATTTTATCACTCTAGGGAGCTTTAAGCGTCATCGTAGTATATTATGTGTGGGTGGGGGTGGCCAGGAGGGCTACCACACCTAACTTCTTAAAGTAAATGCTACTCACCTTTTGTCCTACATTAAGACTACAAATATTTTGAGATAAATAATGAGTATACTGTGTGTGTATTTTACTTATTATTGTTTTTTAATGCCTAGTTCTATTGCTAACTTAATATATGTTAGTGTAAACTTATCTGGCATTTATAAGTTGAAAAAAATGGCGTTCTGCTTTCCAGCAGTAGCCTGGAACCTAACCTGCCGTATAAGTGGGGCCGTACTGCATTATTACTGTTACTGTACGTGAGAGCCCTCATATAGAGCACCTATTTTCAGTATTCCATGTTTTCATTGGCTTTCAATTGAGCCATTGTTCCACTCTCCAGTGACGATCACTGACGCGTGGAACATAATGAACACTGGGTCAATTGGAAGCCAAGAAAAACATGGGACATCGAAAATATGTGGTGTATGCTCGGGGCCGTCCTGTATATACCTGCGTATTATACTCGGGTAGATGTGTTTGTGACCTGATAAAGCCCACTGTATGGGTGAGATGTAGTCAGTAAAGGATCACATCATTCTGCATTTTTCTCTTGTTTTCCCATCATGTCAGAGCTTTATACCATTTATCTGCAGGAGCTTTATAACAGAATTGATTGTAGTTTATTATGTTCAGTAAATTTTAAAGTTAGGAAATAGCTAGCAAACAGTCTTAGTTTTAGTAACTCAGTGTTAGCTAACATTACCTAATGCTACAGATTTATTACCTTAGTCATTAAAGTTCATATTAATTCATCCACAGCATAAGACGATTGATGCTGTGCTGGAACGAGGAGAAAAACTTGACGACCTGGTCAGCAAGTCAGAGAATCTAAGCATGCAGTCCAAGACCTTCTACAAGACTGCCAGGAAGACCAACTCTTGTTGCAGCTTTGGATAACAGGCTGCAGTGGTGGTACTCTGGAGTGTGTTTGGTGTGGCACTCTGGGGCAGGATTGGTGTGGTACTCAGAGGCAGGCTAAGTGTGGCACTCTGGGGTAGGCTTGGTGTGGCACTCTGGGGCAGGCTTAGTGCAGCACTCTAAGCTTGATGCCACACTCAGAAGTAAGCTTGGAGCCACACTTAGGGGTCAGCCTGGTACCACATTCAGAAGGAAGCTTGATGTGCCACTCTTAGAAGCAAACTTGGTGTCACCCTCAAAAGCAAGCTTAATGCCACACTTAGAAGCAAACCTGGTACTGCACTTAGAAGCAAGCCTGGTGCCACACTTAGAAGCAAGCTTGGTGCCACACTTTGAAGCAAGCTTGGTGTGCCACACTCAGAAGTGAGCCTGGCATGGCCTTGGTGTGGCACTTCAGAGTGCCTCTAGTGCAACATGGAGGACACACAGAGTACTCTGTATTACGTATATCTCCGCTATACGCAAGTGTTGAATGTTCGAGTATACAACATTGAAACATTTTGAAAACCCGATCTATCATACATTGTCGTCCTTAATAAAGCAATTTATTTTCTGAAGTAAAAAATGTGTAATGTTTGTGTTTGGAAAAACGAGCTGTTGTAAGATAAATGTTTTCATGTGTGTTTTTGTGTAATGTGAATCCTTGGGGAATACATGGTGTATATTGTGATGTTTGTGTGGTTATTGTGACTGTCCTCTTCAAGGGGGGCTCCTTGGCGTGGTGAAGAGGCTCTTGGTCTGAGGAATTAGACCTATCGGTCTTCTTCCTCAGACCGAACCTAATTACCCCCCAATCTCCCCTCCCCTATCCCATCCTCCCCATCCTCCCCTTTTTCCATTCCTCCTCCTCCTCCTCACCCCTCCCTTTTGCCCTTCCTCTTTTTAGCCTTCGTGATTTCTTCCACAGGCGCGCTAGTTCCTAGGTAGGGGAAAGGACACCGGGGTCCATCCCATTCCGTTGAGGTTTCTTGGCGGTGGCGTAGTTTGCCGTGGAATCTGGATTGCCTAGGGATGTCCCGATCCCTCTCCGGTATCCCGGAGTAGCTTTGGGTGTCTTTTGGGCGACGGGTGTATCTCTGGAAGCCACCTTTCGGATTCCGGGGGTGGTGGCTGAAGGAGGTATGCTTTGTGGCGGATATCCGGCCGCCCTCTCTTTTGTCCACCGAGGTAGCTCGGCAGATGTGAGGTTGCTATCCCAGATTGCTGGTTTACTGGCATGAAGGGTAGGGTATGGCACGGGTTCCATGCTGCATCTGCGCTACTAGCGGTGTCGAGTCCTCTTGGGCGCGGAGGGAGATTTCTGGCCCTTTCATTCCTCCTAGGAACTATCCCTCCCCGGTCCCCCCTTTTTTTTTTTCTTTTTTTTATTTTTATTTTCTTTTCTTCTTTCTTTTTTTTTCTTAAAAACAAAAAGAAAGAAGTAACCTAACCATGGCAGCCCTAGTCCATGAACCTGGTACCCCCGGGCCCCTTCTTGATACCGCACCCCGTTCTGACCCCGCCTCGTCTTTGGACCACTCTTCAGACATTCCTCATGCCTCTGTACCTATTGCCGGTGCTGTTTCCTCACCCGCTTCAGGTACTGAGGCCTCGACTGACTCCTTCGATTTATCAGACCTTCGCTCTCCTCTGACTATGCTTCCGGCCTCTCCCTCTACGGTGCGGCAATTTTCAAATCGCCGACCCGTTCCACGTCGGACCAACTCTGGTCCCACACCTAAACGTCAACGACAATTACCTGCTGATGATACTTCTCCACCTTCACCTTCTCGTTCTTCTCAGAAACGATCGACACGTCCTTCACTACCTTTCCACGCTCAGTTTCAGACTGAACAGTGGACTAAATTCTTCACTTTACGACCAACTTCCTCTACTGCCTATCTTTCTGACCATAGTATTGGCAAGGCACTCCTACGCCATGTTGGTAAAGATATTTCTTTTCATGCTCTTAAGAGCGGTACGCGCATCATTACCGTACAGAATGCTACCCAGGCTCGTGAGCTCTCTCGTCTTTCCCATATAGATACTGTTCCTGTCACCCTTGAAAAACATCATTCCCTCAATTCTTGTAGTGGTACCGTTATTCTGCCCCATACCATAGTTCAACAAAATTTCCAGACATGTGGCACCGACATTCTAGAACAGCTGGAACTCCAAGATCTCCCAATCCTCAAGGTAGACACTTACGTTCTTCCTGCCCGTGGGCGGAGACGATACCCTAGCAATGTGGCTCGTTTAACTTTTGACAGCCGAGAACTCCCATCCTCCGTTTATATAGCAGGACATCGGTTACAAGTTCGAAAGGTGATCCCTACACCACAACAGTGTAGAAATTGCTGGCGATTTGGCCATCCAGCGAAATATTGCAGATCTATCGCCGAATGCCCAGTCTGTGGTGCCGATGACCATTCTAATACGTCTTGCAATCGATCTCCCTCTTGCCTTAACTGTCATGAGGCTCACCCTTCGTACTCTCGCCGTTGTCAGGTCTATTTAAACGAGCGGGAAATCCGTTACCTCAAAGAGACAGAAGGTCTCCCTTATGCCATGGCAGTTTCTCATCTCCGCCTCCAAGGGAGACTCCCACGTGTTTCTTATTCCCGTGTTTCAAAACGTCCCCCCACTTCTGGTATCCCATCTTCTACACCCACCTCTGTGGTTACCTCTCCCATAATCACTCCTGTATCTAATCCTTTTGCTGTCCTCGGCTCAGACGTCCCTACTTCAACGCCTCAGTCTAATCTCGCTTCTTCGAGTTCTCTCTTACAAGCCTCAGTATCGACGAGACCTCGTACGACACCTCTTCCCAATCGTCCCTCTACTTCTCAAAAGTCAAAAAAAGGTCCGGTAACACCTCCTACCCATCTTCCACCTCCTCATTTTACCCTCCCTGTCTCTGTCCCTAGTTCTTCCCCTCTCACTGGCTCAGTTACAAGTGCAGAGGTTCACCCTCCTCCTCGTAATGTACCTTCCTCCCCTGTTCCCTCCCAAGTTTCTTCCTCTTCTGCCACCTCCCAGGTTCCTGTCTCTTCTGTCCCCTGCCACGCTTCTCCAGTTCCCTCCACCCTTTCGCCCCCCCCTACCTTGGTACAGTCCAATACAGTTCCAATCTTTACTCATCCTCCCCCTACCATTCCCAATATTGTCTCCCATACGACATCTCTGAATTCCGAAACACTTGAAGCAATCTCTGAATATATTGCAGAGACCAAACCATCAATGGACACTGATCCACCTTCCGCTCTTTCTCTCTCCTCTGCTCCATCTGCGCAACTCCTTTCTTCACAGCGCACCGTTCCTTCGCTGCTTGAACATTTTCCACTGCCTCCGCATGTGGACTTTTCTAACCCTTCTAGTCCGTAGGAACCCTTACCTGCGGATTTCAAGTATCTTTATCATTGCCAATCATGGCCTTTTTACAGTGGAATATACGCGGCCTCAGGGGTAATCGGGGTGAGCTTCAGATGTTACTCTCCCAGTTTGCCCCTGTTGGTGTTTGCTTACAGGAACCAAAATTACACTCTGCTGTTATTTCTCACATCTCAGGCTATAATTTATTGTATTCTTCAGATCCTTTTCCTGATGGGACCTTTAATGAAAGTGCCCTTCTTCTCCGCACTGATATTCCGTACCATCAGCTATTTATTCATACTTCGCTGCATTACACAGCAGCCCGTATCCACTTACATAGGTGGTATACACTCTGTTCTTTATATCTCTCTCCTTCTCGGGCATTATCTATTCCGGATTTTGCCTTCCTTGTTTCGTCATTACCGCCACCGATTCTGTTACTTGGTGATTTTAATGCCCACCATTTCCTCTGGGGAGGGTCTCGCTGTGATTCCCGTGGAATTCAGTTAGAGGCTTTTCTTGCCACCCACCCCCTCCATGTTTTAAATACAGGTACTCACACCCATTTTGATCCTCGGACTCATACTCTCTCTTGCATCGATCTCTCAGTTTGCTCTTCCTCCGCCGCATTAGACTTTACTTGGTCTGTTCTCCCGGACTTACATGACAGTGATCATTTCCCAATCATTCTTACTTCCCCTTCATATTCGCCACCTCTTCGCACCCCACGCTGGCAATTTAATCGGGCAAATTGGAACCTTTACTCACACCTGACTGTTTTTAAAGAGGTTCCTTCTTCGTCCTCCATCGATGAGCTTTTACACCTCTTCTCGTCCTCCGTTTTCACCGCAGCTTCTCATTCTATACCCCAAACTTCGGGCAGGCATTCTCAGAAATGCGTGCCTTGGTGGTCTCCTGCTTGTGCTCGTGCAGTACGTTTGAAGCGCGCTGCATGGGGCAGGTACCGGTACAATAGAACCACAGAGCGACTCCTTGATTTTAAACAGAAGCGTGCGATCGCTCGCCGTGTCATCCGTGACGCTAAACGCACTTGCTGGCGAGATTATGTCT
Source organism: Cherax quadricarinatus (assembly GCF_038502225.1). Lineage (NCBI taxonomy): Eukaryota > Metazoa > Arthropoda > Malacostraca > Decapoda > Parastacidae > Cherax > Cherax quadricarinatus. The sequence continues at coordinate 573,192 of NW_027195035.1, forward strand.
CCACCATCACCTCTGCTTCCTCTATGAGTGCAGTCTGGAAAAAAGTACGAAAACTGAGTGGTAAATATTCTCCTGACCCGGCTCCTGTTCTGCGGGTTGCCGGTGTTGATATAGCAAACCCACTAGATGTTGCCAATGAAATTGGCAATCATCTGGTCCGTATTTCTCAGGGACTCCATCTATGCCCCTCATTTCTTTCCTCAAAGTCTGCCAGAGAGTTAGCACCCTTGGACTTTTCTTCTCTCAGAGAAGAACAGTATAATGTGCCTTTTACACTTCAAGAACTGGAGGCAACACTCTCAGCTTGTCGACCATCGGCAGCTGGGCCCGACGACATTCATATTCGTATGCTACAACATTTACATCAGTCAGCCCTTGCAGTCCTATTACGCCTTTACAATCTTATTTGGTCACAAGGAGTTCTTCCACAGCTGTGGAAATCCGCCATTGTTCTCCCTTTCCGCAAACCAGGCACTACGGGACATGAAACCTCCCACTATCGTCCCATTGCTCTTACCAGTGCAGTTTGCAAAGTAATGGAACGTCTAGTAAATAGACGTTTAGTGTGGTATTTAGAGACACACAACAGTCTCTCCACTCGTCAATATGGCTTTCGTAAGGGACGTTCTACCATAGACCCCTTACTGCGCTTGGATACGTATGTTCGTAATGCCTTTGCGAATAACCACTCAGTTATTGCCATATTTTTTGACCTTGAGAAGGCATATGACACAACTTGGAGGTATAATATTTTAGCCCAAGCCCACTCCTTAGGCCTTCGAGGCAATCTACCATCCTTCCTTAAGAACTTTTTAACTGACAGGCATTTCCGTGTTCGGGTTAATAATGTGCTCTCCCCGGACTTTGTCCAAGCTGAAGGTGTCCCCCAGGGATGTGTTCTGAGCACAACACTTTTTCTCCTTGCTATTAATGATTTGGCCTCTAGTCTTCCATCAAATATTTGGTCATCACTCTATGTTGATGACTTCGCTATTGCCTGTGCAGGCGCTGACTGTCACCTCCTTACAGTTTCTCTCCAGCATGCAGTCGACCGTGTTTCCAATTGGGCCACCACACATGGGTTTAAATTTTCCAGCACTAAAACCCACCAAATCACTTTCACTAGACGCTCTGTCATCTCTGATCATCCTTTGTACCTCTATGGCTCACGTATCCCTGAACGTGATACAGTCAAGTTTCTGGGCCTCCTCTTTGATCGTAGGTTATCCTGGAAACCTCACATTACCTCTCTGAAGGCAACTTGTCACAGCCGGCTGAACCTTCTTAAAACCCTTGCTCATCTTTCGTGGGGAGCTGATCGTCGAACCCTCCTTCACCTACATTCCACCCTTATTTTATCGAAACTTGATTATGGTGACCAGATCTATTCAGCGGCATCTCCTGCTACTCTCTCTAGCCTTAACCCCATTCATCACCAAGGATTACGTTTATGCCTTGGTGCTTTTCGCTCTTCCCCTGTCGAAAGCCTCTATGCAGAAGCGAACGTTCCATCCTTATCCGATCGCCGTGATGCCCATTGCCTGCGCTACTATGTACGCTCTCATGATCTCCGCAATCCTTCCATTTATAGAATGGTCACTGATATTAGTAGACATTCTTTATTTGTTCGCCGCCCCTGCTTACTCCGTCCCTTCTCTCTTCGCCTTCATTCGCTCTTGTCTTCTCTTCAACTACCACCTTTCTATGTACATGTAGCATCTCACTTTTCCCTACCCCCCTGGGAAGTTCCAGCTGTTCGAGTCTGTTCTTTCTCCCTCCCTTGCTCGAAAGCCCAACTGTCTACGGTCGCTTCCCGCTCTCTTTTTCTTGACCACTTTCACTCTCATTCTCATGCCATTGCTGTGTACACAGATGGCTCTAAGTCTTCTGACGGCGTAGGATTCGCAGCAGTGTTTCCGGACAGCGTCGTACAAGGGCATTTACTATCTTCAGCTAGTATTTTTACTGCTGAATTATATGCCATCCTTACAGCACTTATCCGTATTGCATCTATGCCTGTGTCATCATTTGTGGTTGTCTCAGACTCCCTTAGTGCTTTACAGGCTATACAAAAATTTGATACACCTCACCCCTTAGTCCTCCGTATCCAACTTTGGCTACGCCGCATCTTTACTAAGCATAAAGATATTGTTTTTTGTTGGGTCCCTGGTCATGTTGACGTGCAGGGCAATGAACAGGCAGACACTGCTGCGCGGTCAGCAGTACATGACCTACCAGTTTCTTATAGAGGTATTCCATGTACGGACTATTTTGCTGTAATATCTTCCCACCTTCACACCCGTTGGCAACAACGTTGGTCTACTATGCTCGGCAACAAACTTCAGTCTATTAAACCGAGTATAGGTTACTGGCCGTCTTCTTATCACCAGTGTCGAGGTTGGAAGACTACTCTCTCCCGTCTTCGCATTGGCCATACTCGTCTTACTCATGGATATCTCATGGAGAGGCGTCTTGCTCCTCTCTGTGAGAATTGCCAAGCTCCATTATCAGTCAGCCACATTCTGTTGGACTGCCCACTTTATCAACGAGCACGCAGAATTTACCTCTGTCGTCGTCTTCGCCCCGCTGCTCTCTCTTTACCTTCCCTTCTCGCTGATGGACCCACCTTTCATCCGGACTCTCTCATTGACTTTTTGACAACGACTGACTTACTTCACAAATTCTGATACTTTCAGCCCTTTCTACTTGTATCTCTTGCTACCCTCTACCCCCGTACTAACCCCTGCCCCGCTGTTTTCTGTAACCTGCTGATCATCCCCCCTCCCTTCTGCCATCCAATTCCCTTGCTTCCTTCCCTACCCTGCAGCGCTGTATAGCCCTTGTGGCTTAGCGCTTCTTTTTGATTATAATAATAATAATAATACCTTGCGGTGAGCTTCCAACCGTTCTCTCTTGTCCACCAAGGCAGCTTGTTGGATGTGAGGTTCTTATGCTGGCTTGCTGGTTTACCAGGCTAGGTAAGATTTGTCAGAAAACAGGACAAGTGTTTCCTGATGCAGGTCTTAGTCATATGATGACCTGTCGCTGGAGCTTTTCATCATCTGACCGAGGCCTCCCACATACCAGCATGAAGGGTTAGGTAGAGCACAGGTTCCATGCTGCATCTGCACTACTAGCAATATTAATGATCCCCTTGGGCATGGAGGAGGATTTGCAGTCCCTTTCATCTCTAGGAGCTATCCCTCTGTGTTCTGCATCACCTCTTTGTTTTTTATTTTTTATGGAGAAAGAGCCCTTGTGGTTTAGCGCTTCTTTTTGATTATAATAATAATTTATAGAGAAAGGAATTTGTCATGGAGACCCATATCCATGAAGTTCCTCCTCCCAGACCCCTTCCTCCTATGCCATTCCCTTTTGACCTTGGCTTACCATTAGACCATTCTTCCAACCTGGTACCTTCTGCCATCTTCAAGGGGGGCTCCTTGCCATGGTAAAGAGGCTATTGATCTGAGGAATTGGACACTTCGGTCTTCTTCCTCCGACCAAACCTAATTACCCTGCAGTCCTCCCCTTCCCTGTCCCATCCCTCCTTTCCCATTCCTCCTCCCCATTGCTCTTCTTACCCTTTCCTGTTTTCAGCCTTTAGGGGTCTTCCCTTAGGTATTCTAGTTCCTAGGTTGGGGGAAGAGTATCGTTGTCCAACTCATTCCGTTGAGGTCCTAGGTGGTAGTATAGTTCGCCATGGACTCTGGATCATCTGGAGATCCTGATCCTTGACACATCTGACCTCCATACGACTTTGACAGTGCTTCCGGCTTCTCCCCATACGGTGCGACGGTTTTCAGATTGCCCGCCAACCTCAAAACGGACCACCTCTGGTTCTACGCCTCTTCAAGGGGGGCTCCTTGGCGTGGTGAAGAGGCTCTTGGTCTGAGGAATTAGACCTGTCGGTCTTCTTCCTCAGACCGAACCTAATTACCCCCCAATCTCCCCTCCCCTATCCCATCCTCCCCTTTTTCCTTTCCTCCTCCTCCTCCCCACCCCTCCCTTTTGCCCTTCCTCTTTTTGGCCTTTGGGATTTCTCCCACAGTCGCGCTAGTTCCTAGGTAGGGGAAAGGATACCGGGGTCCATCCCATTCCGTTGAGGTTCTTGGCGGTGGCGTAGTTTGCCGTGGAATCGATCGCCTGGGGATGTCCCGATCCCTCTCCGGTATCCCGGAGTAGCTTTGGGTGTCTTTCGGGCGACGGGTGTATCTCTGGAAGCCACCTTTCGGATTCCGGGGGTGGTGGCCGAAGGAGGTATGCTTTGTGGCGGATATCCGGCCGCCCTCTCTTTTGTCCACCGAGGTAGCTTGGCAGATGTGAGGTTGCTATCCCGGATTGTTAGTTTACTAGCATGATGGGTAGGGTATGGCACGGGTTCCATGCTGCATCTGCGCTACTTGCGGTGCTGAGGTCCTCTTGGGCGCGGAGGGAGATTTCTGGCCCTTTCATTCCTCCTAGGAACTATCCCTCCCCGGTCCCCCCTTTTTTTTATTCTTTTTTTTTATTTTTATTTTCTTCTTTCTTTTTTTTTCTTAAAAACAAAAAGAAAGAAGTAACCTAATCATGGCAGCCCTAGTCCATGAACCTACTACCCCCGGGCCCCTTCTTGATACCGCACCCCGTTCTGACCCCGCCTCGTCTTTGGACCACTCTTCAGACACTCCTCATGCCTCTGTACCTATAGCCGGTGCTGTTTCCTCACCCGCTTCAGGTACTGAGGCCTCGACTGACTCCTTCAATTTATCGGACCTTCGCTCTCCTCTGACTATGCTTCCGGCCTCTCCCTCTACGGTGCAGCAATTTTCAAATCGCTGACCCGTTCCACGTCAGACCAACTCTGGTCCCACGCCTAAACGACAACGACAATTACCTGCTGATGATACTTCTCCACCTTCTCGTTCTTCTCAGAAACGATCGACACGTCCTTCACTACCTTTCCACGCTCAGTTTCAGACTGAACAATGGACTAAATTCTTCACTTTACGACCGACTTCGTCTACTGCCTATCTTTCTGACCACAGTATTGGCAAGGCACTCCTACGCCATGTTGGTAAAGATATTTCTTTTCATGCTCTTAAGAGCGGTACGCGCATCATTACCATACAGAATGCTACCCAGGCTCATGAGCTCTCTCGTCTTTCCCATATCGATACTGTTCCTGTCACACTTGAAAAACATCATTCCCTCAATTCTTGTAGTGGTACCGTCGTTCTGCCCCATACCATAGTTCAACAAAATTTCCAGACATGTGGCACTGACATTCTTGAACAGCTGGAACTCCAAGATCTCCCAATCCTCAAGGTAGACACTTACGTTCTTCCTGCCCGCGGGCGGAGACGATACCCTAGCAATGTGGCTCGTTTAACTTTTGACAGCCGAGAACTCCCATCCTCAGTTTATATAGCAGGACATCGGTTACAAGTTCGAAAGGTGATCCCTACACCACAACAGTGTAGAAATTGCTGGCGATTTGGCCATCCAGCGAAATATTGCAGATCTATCGCCGAATGCCCAGTCTGTGGTGCCGATGGCGCTGTATAGCCCTTGTGGCTTAGCGCTTCTTTTTGATTATAATAATAATGTGGTGCCGATGACCATTCTAATACGTCTTGCAATCGATCTCCCAACTGTCATGAGGCTCACCCTTCGTACTCTCGCCGTTGTCAAGTCTATTTAAACGAGTGGGAAATCCGTTACTTCAAAGAGACAGAAGGTCTCCCTTATGCCATGGCAGTTTCTCATCTCCGCCTCCAAGGGAGACTCCCACGTGTTTCTTATTCCCGTGTTTCAAAACGTCCCCCCACTTCTGGTATCCCATCTTCTACACCCACCTCTGTGGTTACCTCTCCCATAGTCACTCCTGTATCTAATCCTTTTGCTGTCCTCGGCTCAGACGTCCCTACTTCAACGCCTCAGTCTGATCTCGCTTCTTCGTGTTCTCTCTCACAAGCCTCAGTATCGATGAGACCTCGTACGACACCTCCTCCCAATCGTCCCTCTACTTCTCAAAAGTCAAAAAAAGGTCCGTTAACACCTCCTACCCATCTTCCACCTCCTCATTTTACCCTCCCTGTCTCTGTCCCTGGTTCTCCCCCTCTCACTGGCTCAGTTACAAGTGTAGAGGTTCACCCTCCTCCTCGTACTGTACCTTCCTCCCCTGTTCCCTCCCAAGTTTCTTCCTCTTCTGCCACCTCCCAGGTTCCTGCCTCTTCTGTCCCCTGCCACGCTTCTCCAGTTCCCTCCACCCTTTCGCCCCCTCCCTACCTTGGTACAGTCCAATACAGTTCCAATCTTTACTCATCCTCCCCCTACCATTTCCAATATTGTCTCCCATACGACGTCTCTGAATTCCGAAACACTTGAAGCAATCTCTGAATATATTGCAGAGATCAAACCATCAATGGACACTGATCCACCTTCCACTCTTTCTCTCTCCTCTACTCCATCTGCGCAACTCCTTAATCCACAGCGCACCGTTCCTTCGCTGCTTGAATGTTTTCCACTGCCTCCGGATGTGGACTTTTCTAACCCCTCTAGTCCGTAGGAACCCTTACCTGCGGATTTCAAGTATCTCTATCATTGCCAATCATGGCCTATTTACAGTGGAATATACGCGGCCTCAGGGGTAATCGGGGTGAGCTTCAGATGTTACTCTCCCAGTTTGCCCCTGTTGGTGTTTGCTTACAGGAACCAAAATTACACTCTGCTGTTATTTCTCCCATCTCAGGCTATAATTTATTGTATTCTTCAGATCTTTTTCCTGATGGGACCTTTAATGAAAGTGCCCTTCTTCTACGCACTGATATTCCGTACCATCAGCTATTTGTTCATACTTCGCTGCATTACACAGCAGCAAGTATCCACTTACATAGGTGGTATACGCTCTGTTCTTTATATCTCTCTCCTTCTCGGGCATTATCTATTCCGGATATTGCCTTTCTTGTTTCGTCATTATCACCACCGATTTTGTTACTTGGTGATTTTAATGCCCACCATTTCCTCTGGGGGGGGGGGGTCTCACTGTGATTCCCGTGGAATTCAGTTAGAGGCTTTTCTTGCCACCCACCCCCTCCATGTTTTAAATACAGGTACTCACACCCATTTTGATCCTCGGACTCATACTCTCTCTCGCATCGATCTCTCAGTCTGCTCTTCCTCCGCCGCATTAGACTTCACTTGGTCTGTTCTCCCGGACTTACATGACAGTGATCATTTCCCAATCATTCTTACTTCCCCTTCATATTCGCCACCTCTTCGCACCCCACGCTAGCAATTTAATCGGGCAAATTGGAACCTTTACTCACACCTAACTGTTTTTAAAGAGGTTCCTTCTTCGTCCTCCATCGATGAGCTTTTACACCTCTTCTCGTCCTCCGTTTTCACCGCAGCTTCTCATTCTATACCCCAAACTTCGGGCAGGCATTCTCAGAAATGTGTGCCTTGGTGGTCTCCTGCTTGTGCTCGTGCAGTACGTTTGAAACGCGCTGCATGGGGCAGGTACCGGTACAATAGAACCACAGAGAGACTCCTTGATTTTAAACAGAAGCGTGCAATCGCTCACCGTGTCATCCATGACGCTAAACGCACTTGCTGGCGAGATTTTGTCTCCACCATCACTTCTGCTTCCTCTATGAGTGCAGTCTGGATAAAAGTACGAAAACTGAGTGGTAAATATTCTCCTGACCCGGCTCCTGTTCTGCGGGTTGCCAGTGTTGATATAGCAAACCCACTAGATGTTGCCAATGAAATTGGCAATCATCTGGTCCGTATTTCTCAGGGACTCCATCTATGCCCCTCATTTCTTTCCTCAAAGTCTGCCAGAGAGTTAGCACCCTTGGACTTTTCTTCTCTCAGAGAAGGACAGTATAATGTGCCTTTTACACTTCAAGAACTGGAGGCAACACTCTCAGCTTGTCGATCATTGGCAGCTGGGCCCGACGACATTCATATTCGTATGCTACAACATTTACATCAGTCAGCCCTTGCAGTCCTATTACGCCTTTACAATCTTATTTGGTCACAAGGAGTTCTTCCACAGCTGTGGAAATCCGCCATTGTTCTCCCTTTCCGCAAACCAGGCACTACGGGACATGAAACCTCCCACTATCGTCCCATTGCTCTTACCAGTGCAGTTTGCAAAGTAATGGAACGCCTAGTAAATAGACGTTTAGTGTGGTATTTAGAGACACACAACAGTCTCTCCACTCGTCAATATGGCTTTCGTAAGGGACGTTCTGCCATAGACCCCTTACTACGCTTGGATACGTATGTTCGTAATGCCTTTGCGAATAACCACTCAGTTATTGCCATATTTTTTGACCTTGAGAAGGCATATGACACAACTTGGAGGTATAATATTTTAGCCCAAGCCCACTCCTTAGGCCTTCGAGGCAATCTACCATCCTTCCTTAAGAACTTTTTAACTGACAGGCATTTCCGTGTTCGGGTTAATAATGTGCTCTCCCCGGACTTTATCCAAGCTGAAGGTGTCCCCCAGGGATGTGTTCTGAGCACAACACTTTTTCTCCTTGCTATTAATGATTTGGCCTTTAGTCTTCCATCAAATATTTGGTCATCACTCTATGTTGATGACTTCGCTATTGCCTGTGCAGGCGCTGACTGTCACCTCATTACAGTTTCTCTCCAACATGCAGTCGACCGTGTTTCCAATTGGGCCACCACACTTGGGTTTAAATTTTCCAGCACTAAAACCCACCAAATTACTTTCACTAGACGCTCTGTCATCTCCGATCATCCTTTGTACCTCTATGGCTCCCGTATCCCTGAACGTGATACAGTCAAGTTTCTGGGCCTCCTCTTTGATCGTAGGTTATCCTGGAAACCTCACATTACCTCTCTGAAGGCAACTTGTCACAGCCGGCTGAACCTTCTTAAAACCCTTGCTCATCTTTCATGGGGAGCTGATCGTCGAACCCTCCTTCGCCTACATTCCACCCTTATTTTATCGAAACTTGATTATGGTGACCAGATCTATTCAGCGGCATCTCCTGCTACTCTCTCTAGCCTTAACCCCATCCATCACCAAGGATTACGTTTATGCCTTGGTGCTTTTCGCTCTTCCCCTGTCGAGAGCCTCTATGCAGAAGCGAATGTTCCATCCTTATCCGATCGCCGTGATGCCCATTGGCTGCGCTACTATGTACGCTCTCATCATCTCCGAAATCCTTCCATTTATAGAATGGTCACTGATATTAGTAGACATTCTTTATTTGTTCGCCGCCCCTGTTTACTCCGTCCCTTCTCTCTTCGCCTTCATTCGCTCTTGTCTTCTCTTCAACTACCACCTTTCTATGTACATGTAGCATCTCACTTTTCCCTACCCCCCTGGGAAGTTCCAGCTGTTCGAGTCTGTTCTTTCTCCCTCCCTTGCTCGAAAGCCCAACTGTCTACGGTCGCTTCCCGCTCTCTTTTTCTTGACCACTTTCACTCTCATTCTCATGCCATTGCTGTGTACACAGATGGCTCTCAGTCTTCTGACGGCGTAGGATTCGCAGCAGTGTTTCCGGACAGCGTCGTACAAGGGCATTTACTATCTTCAGCTAGTATTTTTACTGCTGAATTATATGCCATCCTTACAGCACTTATCCGTATTGCATCTATGCCTGTGTCATCATTTGTGGTTGTCTCAGACTCCCTTAGTGCTTTACAGGCTATACAAAAATTTGATACACCTCACCCCTTAGTCCTCCGTATCCAACTTTGGCTACGCCGCATCTTTACCAAGCATAAAGATATTGTTTTTTGTTGGGTCCCTGGTCATGTTGACGTACAGGGCAATGAACAGGCAGACACTGCTGCGCGGTCAGCAGTACATGACCTACCAGTTTCTTATAGAGGTATTCCATTTACGGACTATTTTGCTGCAATATCTTCCCACCTTCACACCCGTTGGCAACAACGTTGGTCTACTATGCTCGGCAACAAACTTCGATCTGTTAAACCGAGTATAGGTTACTGGCCGTCTTCTTATCACCAGTGTCGAGGTTGGGAGACTACTCCCATCTTCGCATTGGCCATACTCGTCTTACTCATGGATATCTCGTGGAGAGGCGTCTTGCTCCTCTCTGTGAGAATTGCCAAGCTCCATTATCAGTCAGCCACATTCTGTTGGACTGCCCACTTTATCAACGAGCACACAGAATTTACCTCTGTCGTCGTCTTCGCTCCTCTGCTCTCTCTTTACCTTCCCTTCTCGCTGATGGACCCACCTTTCATCTGGACTCTCTCATTGACTTTTTGACAACAACTGACTTACATCACAAATTCTGATACCTTCAGCCCTTTCTACTTCAATCTCTTGCTACCCTCTACCTCCGTACTATCCCCTGCCCCGCTGTTTTCTGTAACTTGCTGATCATCCCTCCTCCCTTCTGCCATCCAATACCCTCGCTTCCTTCCCTACCCTGCAGCGCTGTATAGCCCTTGTGGCTTAGCACTTCTTTTTGATTATAATAATAATAATCTGGTTCTACGTCTAAACAACCATGCCCTTTCTCTGAGAACACTGCTTCAAAGGCCTCTTGCTCTCCTCAGAAAAGACCAACACGACAATTGCTCCCTTTATGTGCTATGCATCATACTACACAATGGACTAAGTTCTAACTCTGCAGCCAACATCATCTTCAGAGTACAGTGGACCCTCAACCAGTGATATTAATCCGTTCCTGAGAGCTCATCGTTAATCTAAATAATCGTTAGTCAAGTTAATTTTCCCCATAAGAAATAATGGAAATCAAATTAATCCGTGCAAAACACCCCAAAGTATTGAAAAAAAATATTTACCACGTGAAATATTAATTTTAATACACAAACTGAAGAAGACATGCACAGTTACATGACACTTACCTTTATTGAAGTTCTGGTGATGATTGATCTTCTTAGTGTTTAGAAGGGGAATCCCCTTCCATTAGCACTTGAGGTAGCAAGTCTTTTCTGGGGTTAGTTCCCTTGTTCTTTTAATGCCAGTAGGACCAGCTTCAGAGTTACTGAACTTCTGTTGCACAACATGTCTGTCCATAGATACCTGTACCTCTCGTTCCTTTATGACTTTCCTAAAGTGGTTCACAACATTGTCAGTGTACAGGTTGGCAACATGGCTTGCAGTAGCTGTGTAAGGGTGATTTTCATCAATAAAGGTTTGCACTTCAAGCCACTTTGCACACATTTCCTTAATCTTAGAAGTAGGCAACTTCTTCAATTTCTCTCTCCCCTCCTCCGAAGCAGTTTCCTCAGGTCTGCCCTCTTGCTGTTCAAGATGATCTAGCAACTCATCAGTGGTTAGTTCTTCATTGTCCTCCACCACCAATTCTTCCACATCCTCCCCACTAACCTCCAACCCCAAGGACTTCCCCAATGCCACAATTGATTCCTCAACTGGCATAGGATTCTCAGGGTTAGCCTCAAACCGTTCAAAATCCCTTTTGTCTACACATTCTGGCCACAGTTTTTTCCAAGCAGAGTTCAAGGTCCTCCTAGTCACTTCCTCCCAAGTCTTACCTATAATGTTTACACAATTGAGGATGGTAAAGTGATCTTTCCAAAACTCTCTTAGTCAGTTGAGTTTCTGAGGTCACTACAAAGCACCTTTCAAACATAGCTTTTGTGTACAGTTTCTTGAAGTTGGAAATGACCTGCTGGTCCATGGGCTGCAGGAGAGGAGTGGTATTAGGAGGCAAAAACTTCACCTTAATGAAGCTCATGTCCCTAGAAAGTCGCTCTGCCAAGTCTGAAGGATGACCAGGAGCATTGTCTAATACCAGGAGGCACTTAAGGTCTAATTTCTTTTCAATTAGGTAATTTTTCACATCGGGGGCAAATGCATGGTGTAAAAAGTCATAGAAAAAGTCCCTAGTGACCCATGCCTTATTGTTTGCCCTCCACAGCACACACAAATTAGCCTTGAGGACATTGTTTTTCCTGAACACACTGGGAGTTTCAGAGTGATACACCAATAAAGGCTTCACTTTGCAATCACCACTAGCATTGGCACACATCAACAGAGTAAGCCTGTCTTTCATAGGCTTATGTCCTGGGAGTGCCTTTTCCTCCTGAGTAATGTACGTCCTGCTTGGCACCCATGGGACAAGTGGGGCGCGCTCAGGCCAAAGTGGACGCATCTTGAACGGAACGAATAGCATTGGTCAGGTTTTTAAGCACTAGTCGAGGCAAAATTTTTGCGTTAAAATGTATCGCTAGTCGGATTTATCGTTAATTGATGCCATCGCTGGTTGAGGGTCCACTGTATCTTTCTGATCATAGTATCAGCAAGGCACTCCTATGCCATGCTGGTTGAAATATTTTATTTCATGCTCTCAAGAGTGGTGTACACATCATCACAGTACAAAATGCTAGCTAAGCTCTCACTCTCTCCTTACCACCATAGTCGCTATTCCTGTAGCAAAAACACCATTCTCTCGATTCTTGTATGGTACTGTCATTCTACCTCATACTATTGTTCGGCGTAATTTCCAGACATGATGACATTCCGGAATAGCTTGAGCTCCAATACATTTCATTTCTCAAAGTGGACACACATGTCCTACCTGCCTGTGGACAGAGACATTCACCCTGCAATGTAGCTAGCTTAACTTTTGACCGCCGTGAACTTCCGTCCTCAGTTTATATTGCAGGACGCTATTTACAAGTCCGACCCTTGTGGCTTAGCGCTTCTTTTTTATTATTATAATAATAATAATATTTACAAGTCCGAAAGTTGATCCCTACACCACAACAGTAGAAATTGCTGGCGTTTTAACTGTCCAGCGAAATATTGCAGGTCCATGGCAGAATGCCCAGTCTGTGGTGCTGACGATCATACCAATACATCTCGTAGTCTACCTCCCTCTTGCCTTAATTGCAATGACGCTCACCCATCTTATTCCCGTCATTGCCAAGTTTACTTGAATGAGAAATCCGTTGTCTCAAAGAGACAGAAGACTTTACTTACGCCATGGCAATCTCTCATCTATGCCTCCAGGGGAGACTTCCCCGTATTTCTTATTCTCGACTTACTAAGAGGCCCCCAACCTCTAGGGTCCTAACTCCCGCAGTCTCCCCTTGGGTCATACCTTCCACGATCACCTCTCTATCTAACTCAGCTGTATAGTCCTTGTGGCTTAGTGCTTCTTTTTGATTATAATAATAATCTATCTAACTCTTTTGCAGTCCTGGACTCTGAGGTCCCCCACCTCATCACCTCATACTGTTCTCAAAGCTTCATCATCTCACAAGTTTGTGTGTCTACAAGACCTCGCACAACAGCTCCTTCCTTTCGCCCCTCTATTTCTCCAAAGTCCAAAACATCCCCAAAGTGTAAATCTCCTTTAGCCTCTCCTTCACTTATCCTTCATGGACATTTTTCCTTTTCAGTCTCTGTACCTGGTTCTTTACCTGTTACGAGTGTAGAGACTCATCCTCCAATTCGTACAGTACCTTCCTCTCCTGTCCCTTCCCAAGTTTCTTACTCTCCTGTCACCTCCCTAGCTTCTTCCCAAGTTAACTTTAACCTTTTGTCCTTCTACTATGGCAGCTGCCATCGTCGCCCCTATCTTTACTCACCCTCTCCTTCCTATCTCCAATGTCGTACCACATACAACTTCCTTGTTCTATGAAACAGTTGATGCTATCTCCGAATATATCGAGGAGACTAAACCATTGATGGACGCTGATTAACCTCCTGTCGCTACTGCTCACTCTTCTACTCTATCTGCACAACCCTTTTCGCAACATTCCAATCCTTCGCTGTTTACTCATCCGCTGCCTCCACATGTAGACTACTAACTCGTCTAGTCAGTAGATACCTATTGCTTCATATTTCCTGTATCCTCATCGCAAATCATGGCTTATTTACACTGGAGTATCCAAGACCTTATGCTGTATAGTCCTTGTGGCTTAGCGCTTCTTTTTGATTATAATAATAATCCAAGACCTTAGAGGTAATGGGTGAACTTCAGGTATTGCTCTTCCAGTTTTCCTGTTGGTGTTTATTTACAAGAACCCAAATTATACTCTGCTATGCTGTATAGCCCTTGTGGCTTAGCGCTTCTTTTTGATTATAATAATAATATACTCTGCTGTTATCCATCCTGTCTCGGTCTATGTTTTATTGCATTCAGCGGATCGTTTTTCCTGATGGAACCTTTAATGAAAATGCACTTCTTGTACACACCGATATGTCATACCATCAGATCTTTGTTCATACTGCACTACGTTACACTGCGGCCCGCATCTACTTGAATAAATGGTATACGGTCTGTTCTTTGTATGTCTCTTCTCAGTGGCATTGCTAGGGTTGGTGTCACCCTTGGTGGCATCTCTGGTGTCACCCCCGTGAAATCCAGGGGCAGGGGGATAGGGGAAGTCAACTCCAGTTGTATCACTACTGCATGACCAGTAACTTATGTTTAGCAATGAGAATGTTATTATTATTATTAAAGATTAGCCGGTATTCTCCCGGCCCGGGCCTTTTCCAAGTGGTGGCCCGGCCTTGGCTCCCTATCTGGGGAGTGTCTCGAGACTTAAGTCTCCCATGGGAGGAGGTACAAGTACCTCCTCATCTTTGGGACCAAGTGTCACCAGGCCTAGCCACATTCCCCGCCCTCACGGGGCTCGTAGGGAGAAGCTAGGCCTCTGGTCTGCCATCTACCCCGCCTCAAAGGGGCTCGTGGGGATGGCAGTCTTATGAGCTGCAGGTGGTAGCAAGCTCAGGCTTTTGAGAATGTTTAAGGGTCATAAACTGAACAGGAGAATACTTCTCAACTTTATTAATGATGAAATAAATATATAATCGTAGTAATATTGAGGAAACATAAACTCAAATTCCACTGAGTACAGCAACAGATTCTATATTCATTCATCCTCAACAGTGCAAAAAAAAAAAGTTGAAAGATGAAGAAAACATTGCAATATCAGAGAAATACTAGTTCTGATTTGACCTTGAGTACAGGTAACATCTCAGTGAATCATCTTACATTTAGCCCTTGTGGTTTAGCGCTTCTTTTTTATTATAATTTACATTTGACCTTGAGTACAAGTAACATCTCAGTGAATCATCTTACATTTTCTTGCCTTCTATCCTGCAGAATCATCTATCATCAAAATCAATGCTGTCAAGCGACCCATTTTCTATGGACAACATTACTATGTCAGAGATTCTGGATTGACTCATTGTGGACCGTAAATACTTTTTAATCAGCTTCAACATCGAGAAAGAACTTTCACAAGAAGCCACAGAGAAACAAATAGTAAGGAACAACCTCAGGCAGACTGTCACAGTTGGAAGAGAGTCAATGAAATCCCATTCAGCTGTGAATGTTAGTCCATCCAGTGCAGTCCAGTGCTTAACTTTTACAACATCAACATCAACAGCTAGCAGGTGCTGCCTTAGTCTTGGTATTTTAAATATGAGCTTATTCTTGTATATGTCATACGCTGGTCCCCTCACGGAAGGTTTCTTGATGTTGGTCAGGGGCTCTTGATTTAGGGAATTGGATCTGTGCTCCAGTTCCCCGAATTAAGCCCGAATGCCTTCCACATCCCCCTCCAGGCGCTGTATAATCCTACGGGTTTAGCGCTTCCCTGTGATAATTGTATATTTCATTATAGAAGACTGTGAGTCTTGAAGCCATCACCTCTAATTCTTCTTCAGTAGCTTATACAAGATTCTTTGTTTGGTTGCCACATTCTTGATTGCTTTTGCTCGCATCTCGAGTTCATTATGATAACGATCAATGTACTCCAACATCGTCCTCTTGTGTTCTTCCTGAGGAGTGAGTCCAGAATCTCTTGACTGCTCCCCTGCCATCCTCATCCTGATTCTTCTCTCTGTTGGACCCCTCATGGGAGGTTCCTTCATGTTGGTCAGGGGCTCTTGATTTAGGGAATTGGATCTGTGCTCCAGTTCCCCGAATTAAGCCTAACAGCCTTCCACATCCCCCCCCCAGGTGCTGTATAATCCTACGGGTTTAGCGTTCCCCCTTGATTGTAATAATAATTCTCTCTGTTGGATATCCATTACTCCTCACGTCAGTGATGACTGATCATAGTGATGCCAGGTGGATTCAAGTTTTTTCCAAAATGTAAATAAAATTATAGAATTAAACTAGTTTTTCATATAGCGTCATTGATTTTCCCTATATAGGCCTATTTGCACTGTAATTATATAATAGGCTATATAGAAACGAAGGATTTTTCTCTTATGTTGGTGCAGCACTGTTTTGGGCATTAAGTGTTACCTTTAGAGGTAGTATGGTGTCACCCCTCCTCTTCAAGGGGGGCTCCTTGGCGTGGTGAAGAGGCTCTTGGTCTGAGGAATTAGCCCTGTCGGTCTTCTTCCTCAGACCGAACCTAATTACCCCCCATTCTCCCCTCCCCTATCCCATCCTCCCCTTTTTCCATTCCTCCTCCTCCTCCTCACCCCTCCCTTTTGCCCTTCCTCTTTTTAGCCTTCGTGATTTCTCCCACAGGCGCGCTAGTTCCTAGGTAGGGGAAAGGACACCGGGGTCGATCCCATTCCGTTGAGGTTTCTTGGCGGTGGCGTAGTTTGCCGTGGAATCTGGATTGCCTAGGGATGTCCCGATCCCTCTCCGGTATCCCGGAGTAGCTTTGGGTGTCTTTTGGGCGACGGGTGTATCTCTGGAAGCCACCTTTCGGATTCCGGGGGTGGTGGCTGAAGGAGGTATGCTTTGTGGCGGATATCCGGCCGCCCTCTCTTTTGTCCACCGAGGTAGCTCGGCAGATGTGAGGTTGCTATCCCGGATTGCTGGTTTACTGGCATGAAGGGTAGGGTATGGCACGGGTTCCATGCTGCATCTGCGCTACTAGCGGTGTCGAGTCCTCTTGGGCGCGGAGGGAGATTTCCGGCCCTTTCATTCCTCCTGGGAACTATTCCTCCCCGCTCCCCCCTTTTTTTATTCTTTTTTTTGTTTTTATTTTCTTTTCTTCTTTCTTTTTTTTTCTTAAAAACAAAAAGCAAAGGAGTAACCTAACCATGGCAGCCCTAGTCCATGAAACCACTACCCCCGGGCCCCTTCTTGATACCGCACCCCATTCTGACCCTGCCTTGTGTTTAGACCACTCTTCGGACACTCCTGATGCCCCTGTACCTCTTGCTGGTGCTGTTTCCTCACCCGCTTCAGGTACCGGGGCTTCGACTGACTCCTTCGATTTGTCTGAACTCCGCTCTCCTTTGACTATGCTTCCGGCTTCTCCCTCTACGGTACGGCAATTTTCAAATCGCCCACCCATTTCATGCCGGACCAACTCCGGTCCTACTCCTAAACGCCAACGTCAATCTCCTGATGATGCTCCGTCGTTACCTTCCCATTCTACTCGGAAACGACCGACACGTCAAGCACTCCCTCTCCACGCTCAGTTTCGGACCACACAATGGACTAAATTCTTTACTTTAAGACCAACTTCTTCTTCTGCCTACCTTTCTGACCATAGTATTGCCAAAGCGCTCCTGCGTCATGTTGGCAGAGATATTTCATTTCACGCTCTCAAGAGCGGTACGCGCATCGTCACTGTCCAGAATGCTACCCAAGCTCATGATCTTTCTCTCCTTTCGAATATCGATACTACTCCTATCACTATTGAAAAACATCTTTCTCTCAATTCTTGTAGTGGTACTGTCATTCTGCCCCATACCATAGTCCAACAGAATTTCCAGTCATGTGGCAATGACATTTTTGAACAGCTGGAACTCCAGGATCTCCCAATCCTCAAAGTAGACACTTATGTCCTTCCTGCCCGGGGGCGGAGACGTTACCCTTGCAATGTGGCTCGTTTAACTTTTGACAGCCGAGAACTCCCGTCCTCTGTATATGTCGCGGGACATCGGTTACAAGTTCGAAAGGTGATACCTACACCGCAACAATGTAGAAATTGCTGGCGTTTTGGTCACCCAGCGAAATATTGCAGATCTATGGCCGAATGCCCAGTCTGTGGTGCCGACAACCATTCTAATACATCTTGCAGTCAACCTCCATCTTGCCTTAATTGTAATGAAGCTCACCCTTCGTACTCCCGCCGTTGCCAGGTCTACTTAAATGAACGTGAAATCCGTTGCCTCAAAGAGGCAGAAGGTCTCCCTTATGCTATGGCAGTTACTCATCTCCGCCTCCAAGGGAGACTACCCCGTGTTTCTTATTCTCGTGTTTCCAAACATCCCCCCACTTCTGGGGTCCCATCTTCTGCAGCCTCCTCTGTTGTTACCCCTCCCATAGCCATTACGGCATCTAATCCTTTTGCTGTCCTTGGCTCTGACGTCCCGACTACAACTCAGTCTGTTCTCACATCTTCGCGTCCTTCCTCACAAGCCCCAGTATCGACAAGACCTCGTACGACACCTAATACCAATCGCCCCTCTACTCAGAAGTCCAAAAAATCCACATTGCTCAAATCTTCTTTGCCCCTTCCTTCCCTTCTTCCACCTCCACACGTTACCTTTCCAGTCTCTGTACCTAGTTCTTCCCCTCTCTCTGGCTCTATTACAAGTGTGGAGATTCACCCTCCTCCTCGTACTATGCCTTCCACCCCCGTCCCCTCCCAAGTTTCTCCCTCTTCTGTCACCTCCCAGGTTTCTACCTCTTCTGTCCCCCCCCACACTTCATCTCCAGTCCCTTACACTTTTCCCTCCCCCTCTACTTTGGTACAGTCCATTACTGTCCCAATCTTTACTCACCCTCCTCCTCCTATCTCCAATATGGTTTCCCATACATCTTTGAATTCAGAAACACTTGAAGCCATTTCAGAATATATTGCAGAGACTAAACCTTCAATGGACACTGATTCACTTCCTGTTCCTTCTCTTCCCTCTCCTCCATCTTCACAACCCCATTCTTCGCAACGCTCCGTTCCTTCGCTACTTGAACATCTTCCAATGCCACCACACGTTGACTTTTCTAACCCCTCTAGTCCGTAGGTGCCATTACCTACAGATTCCTGATATTTTCTTCATCGCCAATCATGGCCTATTTACAGTGGAATATCCGCGGCCTCAGGGGTAATCGGGGTGAGCTTCAGATGTTGCTTTCCAGGTTTTCCCCTGTTGGTGCTTGCTTACAAGAACCAAAATTACACTCGGCTGTTTTCCAACCTATCTCAGGCTATAATTTATTGTATTCTTCGGATCCTTTCTCAGATGGGACCTTTAATGAAAGTGCCCTTCTTCTACGCAATGATATTCCGTACTGTCAACTATTTGTCCATACCTCGCTGCATTACACTGCAGCCCGTATCCACTTGAATAAGTGGTTTACAATATGTTCTTTATATCTCTCTCCTTCTCGAGCATTTTCTATCCCAGACTTTGCCTTTCTTGTTTCATCCTTACCACCACCACTTCTGTTACTTGGTGATTTTAATGCCCACCATTTCCTCTGGGGGGGGTCTCATTGTGACTCACGTGGCATTCAGTTGGAGGCTTTTCTTGCCTCTCACCCCCTCCATGTTTTAAATACGGGTACTCCCACCCATTTTGATCCTCGTACTCATACTCTCTCTTGCATCGATCTATCAGTCTGCTCTTCCTCCACTGCACTAGACTTCACCTGGTCTGTTCTACCAGACTTACATGACAGCGATCATTTTCCGATCATTCTTACTTCTCCTTCCTATTCACCACCTTCCCGTAGCCCTCGCTGGCAATTTGATCGGGCAAATTGGGATCTTTACTCACACCTCACTGCTTTTAGTGAGGTTCCTTCTTCATCCTCCATTGATGAGCTCCTACACATCTTCTCGACATCAGTTTATGCCGCAGCTTCTCATTCTATACCCCAAACCTCAGGCAGGCATTCTCAGAAGTGCGTGCCTTGGTGGTCTCCTGCTTGTGCTCGTGCAGTCCGTTTGAAACGTGCTGCATGGGGCAGGTACCGGTACAATAGAACCGCTGAGAGACTTGTTGATTTTAAGCAGAAGCGTGCGATCGCTCGCCGTGTCATCCGTGAAGCTAAACGCACTTGTTGGCGAGACTATGTTTCCACCATCACCTCTGCTTCTTCTATGAGTGCAGTCTGGAAAAAAGTGAGGAAATTGAGTGGTAAATACTCTCCTGACCCGGCTCCTGTTCTACGGGTCAATGGTGTTGATATAGCAAACCCTCTCGACGTTGCCATTGAACTTGGCACACATCTGGTCCGTATTTCCCGAGGGCTCCATCTATGCCCCTCGTTTCTTTCCTCAAAGTCTGCCAGAGAGTTAGTACCCTTGGACTTTTCTTCTCTCGGAGAAGAACAGTATAATGTGCCTTTTACACTTCAAGAACTGGAGGCAACGCTCTCAGCTTGCCGATCATCGGCAGCTGGGCCTGATGACATTCATATTCGTATGTTACAACATTTACATCGGTCAGCCCTTGTAGTCCTCTTACACCTCTTCAATCTTATTTGGGCACAAGGAGTTCTTCCCCAGCTGTGGAAATCTGCCATTGTTCTCCCTTTCCGCAAACCGGGTACTACAGGACATGATGCCTCCCACTATCGCCCCATCGCTCTTACAAGTGCAGTTTGCAAAGTGATGGAACGCCTCGTAAATCGACGTTTAATGTGGTATTTAGAGACTCGCAACAGTCTCTCCGCTAGTCAATATGGCTTTCGTAAGGGTCGTTCTACCATAGACCCCTTACTACGCTTGGATACGTATGTTCGTAATGCCTTTGCGAATAATCACTCAGTTATTGCCATATTTTTTGACCTTGAGAAGGCATATGACACAACTTGGAGGTATAATATTTTGGCCCAGGCCCATTCCTTAGGCCTCCGAGGCAATCTACCATCCTTCCTTAAGAACTTTTTAACTGACAGACATTTCCGTGTTCGAGTCAATAATGTTCTTTCCCCGGACTTCGTCCAAGCTGAAGGTGTCCCTCAGGGATGTGTTCTAAGCACAACACTTTTTCTCCTTGCTATAAATGATTTGGCCTCTGTTCTTCCACCCAATATTTGGTCATCACTCTATGTTGATGACTTCGCTATTGCTTGTGCAGGCGCTGACTGTCACCTTATTGCAGTTTCTCTCCAGCATGCGGTCGACCGTGTTTCCACTTGGGCCACCACACATGGGTTTAAATTTTCAAGTACCAAAACTCACCAAATTACTTTCACTAGACGCTCTGTTATCTCCGATCATCCTTTGTATCTCTATGGCTCCCGTATCCCCGAACGTGATACAGTCAGGTTTCTAGGCCTTCTCTTTGACCGTCGGTTAACCTGGAAACCTCACATTACCTCTCTGAAGGCAACTTGTCACAGCCGGCTAAACCTTCTTAAAACCCTTGCTCATCTTTCCTGGGGAGCTGATCGTCGAACTCTGCTTCGCCTACATTCAGCCCTCGTTTTATCGAAACTCGATTATGGTGACCAGATTTATTCCGCGGCCTCTCCTGCTACTCTCTCTAGCCTTAACTCTATCCATCACCAAGGCTTACGTTTGTGCCTTGGTGCTTTTCGCTCTTCCCCTGTTGAGAGCCTCTATACAGAAGCAAATGTTCCATCCTTGTCTGATCGCCGTGATGCCCATTGCCTTCGTTACTATGTACGCTCTCACGATCTACACAATCCTTCCATTTATAGAATGGTCACCGATATTAGTAGACATTCTTTATTCGTTCGCCGCCCCTGTTTGCTCCGTCCCTTTTCTCTTCGCCTACTTTCACTCTTGTCTTCCCTTCAGTTACCACCTTTATATGTTCATGTAGCATCTCACTTTTCCCTACCCCCCTGGGAAGTTCCAGCTGTTCGGGTCTGTTCTTTCTCACTCCCTTGCTCGAAAGCTCAACTGCCTACGGTGGCTTCCCGCTCTCTTTTTCTTGATCACTTCCACTCTCATTCTCATGCCACCGCTGTGTACACAGATGGCTCTAAGTCTTCAGACGGCGTCGGATTCGCAGCAGTGTTTCCGGACAGCGTCGTACGAGGGCATTT
The DNA here is from genome assembly GCF_038502225.1 of Cherax quadricarinatus. NCBI lineage: Eukaryota > Metazoa > Arthropoda > Malacostraca > Decapoda > Parastacidae > Cherax > Cherax quadricarinatus. The sequence continues at coordinate 595,142 of NW_027195035.1, forward strand.
ACTATCTTCAGCTAGCATTTTTACTGCTGAACTGTATGCCATTCTTGCAGCACTTATTCGTATCGCATCTATGCCTGTGTCATCATTTGTAGTAGTCTCAGACTCCCTTAGTGCTCTACAGGCTATACGAAAATTTGATACATCTCATCCCCTAGTTCTCCGTATCCAACTTTGGCTACGCCGTATCTCTACCAAACATAAAGATATTGTTTTTTGTTGGGTCCCTGGTCATGTCGACGTACAGGGCAATGAACAGGCAGACACTGCTGCGCGGTCAGCAGTATATGACCTACCAATTTCCTATCGAGGTGTTCCATTTCTGGACTATTTTGCTGCAATAGCTACCCACCTTCGCACCCGTTGGCAACAACGTTGGTCAACTCTGCTCGGTAACAAACTTCATTCTATTAAACCGAGCATAGGTTACTGGCCGTCTTCTTGTCATCAGTGCCGAGGTTGGGAGACCACTCTCTCCCGCCTTCGCATTGGCCACACTCGTCTTACTCATGGGTATCTCATGGAGAGGCACCCTGTTCCTCTCTGTGAGCAGTGTCAAGTTCCAGTATCGATTAGCCACATTCTGTTAGACTGCCCTCTCTATCAGCGAGCACGCAGAATTTACCTCCAACGTCGTCTTCGTTCTCCTACTCTCTCTTTACCGTCCCTTCTTGCTGATGGACCCTCCTTTAATCCTGACTCTCTCATTGACTTCTTGACAACGACTGATTTACTCCACAAACTCTGATGATACTTTTTGCACTCCCCTCAGCCCTTTCTGGTTCAGTCTCTTGCTGCCCTTTACCCTTTCACCATCCACTGCCCCGCTGTTATCCGTAACCTGTTGCTCATCCATCTCCCTTTTGCCACCTGATGCCCTCGCTTCCTTCCTGCCCTGCAGCGCTGTATAGTCCTTGTGGCTTAGCGCTTCTTTTTGATTATAATAATAATAATGGTGTCACCCCTTAATGGTGTTATCCGGGGTGCCCCGCCCCCCCCTTATGACGCCACTCTTCACCAGCAATATCTATCACAGATGTTGAGTTTCTGATTTCTTCACTTCTCTTATTAGTCAGTTTTAATGCTCATTACCTCTGGTGACTGTTTCACTGCGGCACTCTGAGCCTCTTCTCGCTTCTCTCCATGTTTTAAATACGAGTTCTTCCACTTACTTTGACACTTGTACTCAGTCCCTCTTGCATTGATCTGTTTCCTCTTCAACTGCACTTGACTTTACCTGGTCTGTATTCCCAAATTTATGTGACAGCGATCATTTTCCAGTCATTACACCCCTCAAGGAAGGTTCCTTGATGTTGGTGAGGGGCTCTTGATTTAGGGAATTGGATCTGTGCTCCAGTTCCCCGAATTAAGCCTGAATCCCTTCCACATCCCCCCCCAGGCGCTGTATAATCCTCCGGGTTTAGCGCTTTCCCCTTGATTATAATAATAATAATAATCCGGGTTTAGCGCTTCCCCTTGATTATAATAATAATAATCCAGTCATTACTTCCCATTCGTATTCTCCACCTCGACGCCCACGCTGGCAATTTGACCGAGCATATTGGGACCTGCATTTAGTGAAGACTTCTTTATCCTTCATTGATGACGTGTTACTCCGGTTTTCGACCTCAGTTTTAACTACAGCTTCACACACTATATCCCAAAACTCGGGCAGGCATTCTTAGAAGTGCATGTCTTTGTGGTCTCCTGCCTGTGCTTGGCCAGTATGAAGTGCGCTGCATGGAGCAAATATTACAGTAGGACCACAGAGCGACTCCTTGATTTTAAGGGGATAAGAGCAATCACCCATTGTGTCATTTGTAAAGCTAAATGCACTTGGTGGGGTTAAACTTCAACCATCACTTTGGTTTCCTCTATGAGTGCAGTCTGGAAAAAAGTAATGAAACAGTGGTAAATACTCTCCAGCTCCGGTTCCCGTTCTAACAAACCCTCATGAAGTTGCCGCTGAAATTTGTAATCATTTAGTCTGTATTTCTCAGGGGCTCCATCTATGCCCCTTGTTCCCCTCAAGGAAGGTTCCTTGATGTTGGTGAGGGGCTCTTGATTTAGGGAATTGGATCTGTGCTCCAGTTCCCCGAATTAAGCCTGAATGCCTTCCACATCCCCCCCCTCAGACGCTGTATAATCCTCCGGGTTTAGCCCTTCCCCCTTGATTATAATAATAATAATAATATGCCCCTTGTTTCTTTCCTCCAAGTCTACCAGAGTGTTTGATGCTGTATAGCCCTTGTGGCTTAGCGCTTTTTTTATTATAATAATACCAGAGTGTTTGAGCCCTTAGATTTTTCTTTTAGCAGTGAAGAGTCTTATAATGTGCCCTTTACACTTCTGGAACTCGAATCAACATTTTACTTGCCAATGATCGGCAGCTGGGCCTGACGGTATTCACAGTTGTATGCTCCAGCATTTACATCTGTCAGCCTTTTCTGTCCTCTTACGCCTATTTAATCTTATTTCGTCGCAAGGAGTTGTTCCCCAGTTGTTGAAATCTGCTATTGTTCTGCCTTTTCATGGGACATGATGCCTCCCACTATCGTCCCATCACTCTTACCAGTGCAGTTTGCAAGGTGATGGAACATCTGATAAATAGATATTTGATGTAGACACACAAGTCTCTCCACTAGTCAATATGGCTTTCATAAGGGCCGTTCTACTATTGACCCCTTACTACATTTAGATACGTGTGTCCGTAATGCCTATGCCATTAACCACTCAGTTATCGCCATCTTTTTCGATCTAGAAGAAGCATATAACACAACTTGGAGATATAACATCTCGGCCCAAACTCACTCCTTAAGCCTCCGAGGCAATCTGTCATTTTTCCTTAAGAACTTCTTATCTGAGAGACATTTCTATGTTCGGGTTAATGATGTGTTTTCCCAGGACTTTGTCCAAGTTGAAGGTGTCCCCCAGGGATGTGTTCTGAGCACCACACTTTTTCTCCTTGCTATAAATACTCTGGCATTTATTCTTCCCTCTAATATTTGGTCATCACTCTGTGTTGATGACTTTGCAATAGCTTGTGCAGGTGCTGACTGTCACCTCAATGCAGTTTCTCTCCAGAATGCTGTCAACCGTGTTTCCAATTGGTTCACTACTACAGCGCTGTATGACTTACGGGTTTAGCGCTTAAACGGATTATATTATTATTGGTTCACTACTCGTGGGTTTAAATTTTCTGGTGCTGAATCACACCAAACTACTTTCACCGGATGTTCTATCGTTCCTGATATTCCATTGTACCTGTATGGTTCACGTATCCCTGAACGTGATACTGTCAGGTTTCTCGGCCTTCTGTTCGACCGTCTGTTATCCTGGAAGCCTCACAGTTGTGATGAATGGTTTTGAAAACCGACAAGTTGAAGAATTGAGACACTTATGCAGCATATGGGAATCTTTATTGAAGAAACGTTTCACCACACAGTGGCTTCATCAGTCCAATACAAAGTAGAAATGGGTAAGGAGAGGAGTAGTTTGAGGTAATCATTCCTTCAGCCTGGAAGGGACTGATTGATTACCTCAAATTACCCCTCTATTTACCCATTTCTACTTTGTATAAGACTGATGAAGTCACTGTGTGGCGAAACGTTACTTCAATAAAGATTCCCATATGCTGCATATGTGTCTCATTTCTTCAAACCTCACATTACCTCCCTGAAGGCAACTTGTCACAGCTAAACCTTCTTAAAACCGTCTCTCATCTTTCATGCGGCTGATCATTGAACTCTCGACTGTATTCTACCCTAATTTTTTTTAAACCAGATGAAGACGGTCACATTCAGCGGCCTCTCCTACAACTCCCTCTAAACTTGACCCCATCCATCATTAAGAATTACATTCACGTCAAGGTAATTTTCGCTCCTCACCTGTCAAGAGCCTTTGTCAATGGTCCAAGTCGGACCGAAACGTCGTCGTAAGCTTCTCTCTTTTATGTGCGGGTTATTTGTGTAAGAGCCTATATACAGAGGCGAATATGACACCCTTGAGGGATCGTCGTCATGCACGTTACCTCCGCTATTTTGTTCCTGTCATGACTTTAGCAATGCTTCTAAGTATATACACGATAGTAATGGACATTAGTAGAGATCCACTATTTGTTCGTCACCCTCCATCAAGGGAGGTTCCTTGACACTGGTGAGGGGCTCTTGATCTAGAGAATTGGATCTGTGCTCCAGTTCCCTAAATTGAGCCTCAATACCTTCCATTCCCCCCACAGGCGCTGTATAATCCTATGGTGTAGAAATATACCTAGTTGGATGAATTTTATTGTGGCTAGCTGGTCTAGTGGCTAACGCGACGGGCTGGAGTTTTGAGACTCTATGACCGCGGGTTCAATCCCGGCCGGGGGTATGGTTTAATCCTACAAGTTTAGCGCTTTCCCCTTGATTATAATAATACTGGACTGTCTTGTTTACCAGTGAGCAATCAGAATTTACCTCCAACGTCGTCAACACACTTACTTTATCTTCCCTCCTCGCTGACGGCCCCACCTTTGACACAGACTTCCTCGTTGACTTTTTGACAATAGAGATATACACAAAATTTTGACAGCAATAGAGATATACACAAAATTTTGACAGCAATAGAGATATACACAAAATTTTGACAGCAATAGAGATATACACAAAATTTTGACATCAATAGAGATATACACAAAATTTTGACATCAATAGAGATATACACAAAATTTTGACAGCAATAGAGATATACACAAAATTTTGACAGCAATAGAGATATACACAAAATTTTGACATCAATAGAGATATACAAAAAACTTGATTACACTTCCTGGCGCACTTCACACCGGCCTTAATAACTCTACCTCTGTTATACTCTCCACCCGTCACTGATTTCTTATTAGTCCTATTAAACCGTTACCACACCCTACTCTGCAGTGCTGTATGATCCTTTCGGGTTTAGTGCTTACTTTTGATTATTATAATCAGGAGAATGACAATTGTTAACTGGGGTCATAAGCATAATGGCTGTCAGATGAAGATAATACCACAAGTGTCAGGGGCCCAAGACTGTTCAACAGCCACTCATCATACATATTGGGGGATTACCAATTGACCCCTGGTTGTCTTCAAGACTCCTGGTTGTCTTCAAGACTCCTGGTTGTCTTCAAGACCCCTGGTTGTCTTCAAGACTCCTGGTTGTCTTCAAGTCTCCTGGTTGTCTTCAAGACTCCTGGTTGTCTTCAAGACTCCTGGTTGTCTTCAAGACTCCTGGTTGTCTTCAAGACTCCTGGTTGTCTTCAAGACTCCTGGTTGTCTTCAAGACTCATGGCTGTCTTCAAGACTCCTGGTTGTCTTCAAGACTCCTGGTTGTCTTCAAGACTCCTGGTTGTCTTCAAGACTCCTGGTTGTCTTCAAGACTCCTGGTTGTCTTCAAGACCCCTGGTTGTCTTCAAGACCCCTGGTTGTCTTCAAGACCCCTGGTTGTCTTCAAGACTCATGGTTGTCTTCAAGACCCCTGGTTGTCTTCAAGACCCCTGGTTGTCTTCAAGACTCCTGGTTGTCTTCAAGACTCCTGGTTGTCTTCAAGACCCCTGGTTGTCTTCAAGACTCCTGGTTGTCTTCAAGACCCCTGGTTGTCTTCAAGACCCCTGGTTGTCTTCAAGACTCCTGGTTGTCTTCAAGACTCCTGGTTGTCTTCAAGACCCCTGGTTGTCTTCAAGACTCCTGGTTGTCTTCAAGACCCCTGGTTGTCTTCAAGACTCCTGGCTGTCTTCAAGACTCCTGGTTGTCTTCAACACTCCTGGTTGTCTTCAAGACTCCTGGCTGTCTTCAAGACTCCTTGTTGTCTTCAAGACTCCTGGTTGTCTTCAAGACTAATGGTTGACTTCAAGACTCCTGGCTGTCTTCAAGACTCCTGATTGTCTTCAAGACTCCTGGTTGTCTTCAAGACTCCTGGCTGTCTTCAAGACTCCTGGTTGTCTTCAAGACTCGTGGCTGTCTTCAAGACTCCTGGTTGTCTTCAAGACTCCTGGTTGTCTTCAAGACCCCTGGTTGTCTTCAAGACTCCTGGTTGTCTTCAAGACCCCTGGTTGTCTTCAAGACTCCTGGTTGTCTTCAAGACCCCTGGTTGTCTTCAAGACTCCTGGTTGTCTTCAAGACCCCTGGTTGTCTTCAAGACTCCTGGTTGTCTTCAAGACCCCTGGCTGTCTTCAAGACTCCTGGCTGTCTTCAAGACCCCTGGCTGTCTTCAAGACTCCTGGTTGTCTTCAAGACTCCTGGCTGTCTTCAAGACTCCTGGTTGTCTTGAAGACTCCTGGCTGTCTTCAAGACCCCTGGTTGTCTTCAAGACCCCTGGTTGTCTTCAAGACCCCTGGTTGTCTTCAAGACTCCTGGTTGTCTTCAAGATTCTTGGTTGTCTTGAAGGCTCCTGGCTGTCTTCAAGACTCCTGGTTGTCTTCAAGACCCCTGGCTGCCTTCAAGACCCCTTGCTGTCTTCAAGACCCCTGGCTGTCTTCAAGACCCCTGGCTGTCTTCAAGACTCCTGGTTGTCTTCAAGACCCCTGGCTGTCTTCAAGACTTCTGGCTGTCTTCAAGACTCCTGGTTGTCTTCAAGACCCCTGGTTGTCTTCAAGACCCCTGGCTGTCTTCAAGACCCCTGGCTGTCTTCAAGACCCCTGGTTGTCTTTAAGACTCCTGGTTGTCTTCAAGACCCCTGGTTGTCTTCAAGGCCCCTGGTTGTCTTCAAGACCTCTGGACGTCTTCAATACCCCTGGTTGTCTTCAAGACCCCTGGCTGTCTTCAAGACCCCTGGTTGTCTTCAAGACCCCTGGTTGTCTTCAAGACCCCTGGTTGTCTTCAAGACCCCTGGTTGTCTTCAAGACCTCTGGTTCGCTTCAAGACCCCTGGTTGTCTTCAAGACCCCTGGCTGTCTTCAAGACCCCAGGCTGTCTTCAAGACCCCTGGCTGTCTTCAAGACCCCTGGCTGTCTTCAAGACCCCTGGTTGTCTTTAAGACTCCTGGTTGTCTTCAAGACCCCTGGTTGTCTTCAAGACCCCTGGTTGTCTTCAAGACCTCTAATTGTCTTTAAGACCCCTGGTTGTCTTCAAGACCCATGGCTGTCTTCAAGACCCCTGGCTGTCTTCAAGACCCCTGGCTGCCTTCAAGACTCCTGGTTGTCTTTAAGTCCTCTGGCTGTCTTCAAGGCCCCTGGCTGTCTTCAAGACTCCTGGTTGTCTTTAAGTCCTCTGGCTGTCTTCAAGACCCCTGGCTGTCTTCAAGACTCCTGGTTGTCTTTAAGTCCTCTAGCTGTCTTCAAGACTCCTGGCTGTCTTCAAGACCCCTGGTTGTCTTCAAGACCCCTGGCTGTCTTCAAGACTCCTGGTTGTCTTTAAGTCCTCTAGCTGTCTTCAAGACTCCTGGCTGTCTTCAAGACCCCTGGTTGTCTTCAAGACCCCTGGCTGTCTTCAAGACTCCTTGTTGTCTTTAAGTCCTCTAGCTGTCTTCAAAACCCCTGGCTGTCTTCAAGACTCCTGGTTGTCTTTAAGTCCTCTAGCTGTCTTCAAGACTCCTGGCTGTCTTCAAGACCCCTGGTTGTCTTCAAGACCCCTGGCTGTCTTCAAGACTCCTGGTTGTCTTTAAGTCCTCTAGCTGTCTTCAAGACTCCTGGCTGTCTTCAAGACCCCTGGTTGTCTTCAAGACCCCTGGCTGTCTTCAAGACTCCTTGTTGTCTTTAAGTCCTCTAGCTGTCTTCAAGACCCCTGGCTGTCTTCAAGACTCCTGGTTGTCTTCAAGACCCCTGGCTGTCTTCAAGACTCCTGGCTGTCTTCAAGACCCCTGGTTGTCTTCAAGACTCCTGGTTGTCTTCAAGACCCATGGTTGTCTTAAAGACCCCTGGTTGTCTACAAGACCCCTGGCTGTCTTCAAGACCCCTGGATGTCTTCAAGACCCCTGGCTGTCTTCAAGACCCCTGGTTGTCTTCAAGACCCCTGGCTGTCTTCAAGACCCCTGGCTGTCTTCAAGACCCCTGGCCGTCTACAAGACCCCTGGCTGTCTTCAAGACCCCTGGCTGTCTTCAAGACCCCTGGTTGTCTTCAAGACCCCTGGTTGTCTTCAAGACCCCTGGTTGTCTTCAAGACCCCAGGCTGTCTTCAAGACCCCTGGCTGTCTTCAAGACCCCTGGCTGTCTTCAAAACCCTAGTTGTCTTCAAGACCCCTGGCTGTCTTCAAGACCCCTGGCCGTCTACAAGACCCCTGGCTGTCTTCAAGACCCCTGGTTGTCTACAAGACCCCTGGCTGTCTTCAAGACCCCTGGCTGCCTTCAAGACCCCTGGCTGTCTTCAAGACCCCTGGTTGTCTTCAAGACCCCTGGTTGTCTTCAAGACCCCTGGATGTCTTCAAGACCCCTGGCTGTCTTCAAGACCCCAGGCTGTCTTCAAGACCCCTGGCTGTCTTCAAGACCCCTGGCTGTCTTCAAAACCCCTGGCTGTCTTCAAGACCCCTGGTTGTCTTCAAGACCCCTGGTTGTCTTCAAGACCACTGGTTGTCTTCAAGACCCCTGGCCGTCTACAAGACCCCTGGCTGTCTTCAAGACCCCTGATTGTCTACAAGACCCCTGGCTGTCTTCAAGACCCCTGGTTGTCTTCAAGACCCCTGGTTGTCTTCAAGACCCCTGGTTGTCTTCAAGACCCCTGGTTGTCTTCAAGACCTCTGGTTCGCTTCAAGACCCCTGGTTGTCTTCAAGACCCCTGGCTGTCTTCAAGACCCCAGGCTGTCTTCAAGACCCCTGGCTGTCTTCAAGACCCCTGGCTGTCTTCAAGACCCCTGGTTGTCTTTAAGACTCCTGGTTGTCTTCAAGACCCCTGGTTGTCTTCAAGACCCCTGGTTGTCTTCAAGACCTCTAATTGTCTTTAAGACCCCTGGTTGTCTTCAAGACCCCTGGCTGTCTTCAAGACCCCTGGCTGTCTTCAAGACCCCTGGCTGTCTTCAAGACCCCTGGCTGTCTTCAATACTCCTGGCTGTCTTCAAGACCCCTGGCTGTCTTCAAGACCCCTGGCTGCCTTCAAGACTCCTGGTTGTCTTTAAGTCCACTGGCTGTCTTCAAGGCCCCTGGCTGTCTTCAAGACTCCTGGTTGTCTTTAAGTCCTCTGGCTGTCTTCAAGACCCCTGGCTGTCTTCAAGACTCCTGGTTGTCTTTAAGTCCTCTAGCTGTCTTCAAGACCCCTGGCTGTCTTCAAGACTCCTGGCTGTCTTCAAGACCCCTGGTTGTCTTCAAGACTCCTGGTTGTCTTTAAGTCCTCTGGCTGTCTTCAAGACCCCTGGCTGTCTTCAAGACCCCTGGTTGTCTTCAAGACTCCTGGTTGTCTTCAAGACTCCTGGTTGTCTTCAAGACTCCTGGTTGTCTTCAAGACCCCTGGTTGTCTTCAAGTCTCCTGGTTGTCTTTAAGTCCTCTGACTGTCTTCAAGACCCCTGGTTGTCTTCAAGACTCCTGGTTGTCTTCAAGACCCTTGGCTGTCTTCAAGACTCCTGGTTGTCTTCAAGACCCATGGTTGTCTTAAAGACCCCTGGTTGTCTACAAGACCCCTGGCTGTCTTCAAGACCCCTGGTTGTCTTCAAGTCTCCTGGTTGTCTTTAAGTCCTCTGACTGTCTTCAAGACCCCTGGTTGTCTTCAAGACTCCTGGTTGTCTTCAAGACCCTTGGCTGTCTTCAAGACTCCTGGTTGTCTTCAAGACCCATGGTTGTCTTAAAGACCCCTGGTTGTCTACAAGACCCCTGGCTGTCTTCAAGACCCCTGGATGTCTTCAAGACCCCTGGCTGTCTTCAAGACCCCTGGTTGTCTTCAAGACCCCTGGCTGTCTTCAAGACCCCTGGCTGTCTTCAAGACCCCTGGCCGTCTACAAGACCCCTGGCTGTCTTCAAGACCCCTGGCTGTCTTCAAGACCCCTGGTTGTCTTCAAGACCCCTGGTTGTCTTCAAGACCCCTGGTTGTCTTCAAGACCCCAGGCTGTCTTCAAGACCCCTGGCTGTCTTCAAGACCCCAGGCTGTCTTCAAGACCCCTGGCTGTCTTCAAGACCCCTGGCTGTGTTCAAGACCCCTGGCAGTCTACAAGACCCCTGGCTGTCTTCAAGACCCCTGGTTGTCTACAAGACCCCTGGCTGTCTTCAAGACCCCTGGCTGCCTTCAAGACCCCTGGCTGTCTTCAAGACCCCTGGCTGTCTTCAAGACTCCTGGTTGTCTTTAAGTCCTCTAGCTGTCTTCAAGACCCCTGGCTGTCTTCAAGACTCCTGGCTGTCTTCAAGACCCCTGGTTGTCTTCAAGACTCCTGGTTGTCTTTAAGTCCTCTGGCTGTCTTCAAGACCCCTGGCTGTCTTCAAGACCCTTGGTTGTCTTCAAGACTCCTGGTTGTCTTCAAGACTCCTGGTTGTCTTCAAGACTCCTGGTTGTCTTCAAGACCCCTGCTTGTCTTCAAGTCTCCTGGTTGTCTTTAAGTCCTCTGACTGTCTTCAAGACCCCTGGTTGTCTTCAAGACTCCTGGTTGTCTTCAAGACCCTTGGCTGTCTTCAAGACTCCTGGTTGTCTTCAAGACCCATGGTTGTCTTAAAGACCCCTGGTTGTCTACAAGACCCCTGGCTGTCTTCAAGACCCCTGGATGTCTTCAAGACCCCTGGCTGTCTTCAAGACCCCTGGTTGTCTTCAAGACCCCTGGCTGTCTTCAAGACCCCTGGCTGTCTTCAAGACCCCTGGCCGTCTACAAGACCCCTGGCTGTCTTCAAGACCCCTGGCTGTCTTCAAGACCCCTGGTTGTCTTCAAGACCCCTGTTTGTCTTCAAGACCCCTGGTTGTCTTCAAGACCCCAGGCTGTCTTCAAGACCCCTGGCTGTCTTCAAGACCCCTGGCTGTCTTCAAAACCCTAGTTGTCTTCAAGACCCCTGGCTGTCTTCAAGACCCCTGGCAGTCTACAAGACCCCTGGCTGTCTTCAAGACTCCTGGTTGTCTACAAGACCCCTGGCTGTCTTCAAGACCCCTGGCTGCCTTCAAGACCCCTGGCTGTCTTCAAGACCCCTGGTTGTCTTCAAGACCCCTGGTTGTCTTCAAGACCCCTGGATGTCTTCAAGACCCCTGGCTGTCTTCAAGACCCCAGGCTGTCTTCAAGACCCCTGGCTGTCTTCAAGACCCCTGGCTGTCTTCAAAACCCCTGGCTGTCTTCAAGACCCCTGGTTGTCTTCAATACCCCTGGTTGTCTTCAAGACCACTGGTTGTCTTCAAGACCCCTGGTTGTCTTCAAGACCCCTGGTTGTCTTCAAGACCTCTGGTTGTCTTCAAGACCCCTGGCTGTCTTCAAGACCCCTAGCTGTCTTCAAAACCCTAGTTGTCTTCAAGACCCCTGGCTGTCTTCAAGACCCCTGGCCGTCTACAAGACCCCTGGCTGTCTTCAAGACCCCTGGCTGCCTTCAAGACCCCTGGCTGTCTTCAAGACCCCTGGCCGTCTACAAGACCCCTGGCTGTCTTCAAGACCCCTGGCTGTCTTCAAGACCCCTGGTTGTCTTCAAGACCCCTGGCTGTCTTCAAGACCCCTGGTTGTCTTCAAGACCCCTGGTTGTCTTCAAGACCCCTGGCTGTCTTCAAGACACCTGGCTGTCTTCAAGACCCCTGGTTGTCTTCAAGACCCCTGGCTGTCTTCAAGACACCTGGCTGTCTTCAAGACCCCTGGTTGTCTTCAAGACCCCTGGATGTCTTCAAGACCCCTGGCCGTCTACAAGACCCCTGGCTGTCTTCAAGACCCCTGCTTGTCTACAAGACCCCTGGCTGTCTTCAAGACCCCTGGCTGCCTTCAAGACCCCTGGCTGTCTTCAAGACCCCTGGTTGTCTTCAAGACCCCTGGTTGTCTTCAAGACCCCTGGATGTCTTCAAGACCCCTGGCTGTCTTCAAGACCCCAGGCTGTCTTCAAGACCCCTGGCTGTCTTCAAGACCCCTGGCTGTCTTCAAAACCCCTGGCTGTCTTCAAGACCCCTGGTTGTCTTCAATACCCCTGGTTGTCTTCAAGACCACTGGTTGTCTTCAAGACCCCTGGTTGTCTTCAAGACCCCTGGTTGTCTTCAAGACCTCTGGTTGTCTTCAAGACCCCTGGCTGTCTTCAAGACCCCTAGCTGTCTTCAAAACCCTAGTTGTCTTCAAGACCCCTGGCTGTCTTCAAGACCCCTGGCCGTCTACAAGACCCCTGGCTGTCTTCAAGACCCCTGGCTGCCTTCAAGACCCCTGGCTGTCTTCAAGACCCCTGGCCGTCTACAAGACCCCTGGCTGTCTTCAAGACCCCTGGCTGTCTTCAAGACCCCTTGTTGTCTTCAAGACCCCTGGCTGTCTTCAAGACCCCTGGTTGTCTTCAAGACCCCTGGTTGTCTTCAAGACCCCTGGTTGTCTTCAAGACCTCTGGTTCGCTTCAAGACCCCTGGTTGTCTTCAAGACCCCTGGCTGTCTTCAAGACCCCAGGCTGTCTTCAAGACCCCTGGCTGTCTTCAAGACCCCTGGCTGTCTTCAAGACCCCTGGTTGTCTTTAAGACTCCTGGTTGTCTTCAAGACCCCTGGTTGTCTTCAAGACCCCTGGTTGTCTTCAAGACCTCTAATTGTCTTTAAGACCCCTGGTTGTCTTCAAGACCCATGGCTGTCTTCAAGACCCCTGGCTGTCTTCAAGACCCCTGGCTGTCTTCAAGACCCCTGGCTGTCTTCAAGACCCCTGGCTGTCTTCAATACTCCTGGCTGTCTTCAAGACCCCTGGCTGTCTTCAAGACCCCTGGCTGCCTTCAAGACTCCTGGTTGTCTTTAAGTCCTCTGGCTGTCTTCAAGGCCCCTGGCTGTCTTCAAGACTCCTGGTTGTCTTTAAGTCCTCTGGCTGTCTTCAAGACCCCTGGCTGTCTTCAAGACTCCTGGTTGTCTTTAAGTCCTCTAGCTGTCTTCAAGACCCCTGGCTGTCTTCAAGACTCCTGGCTGTCTTCAAGACCCCTGGTTGTCTTCAAGACTCCTGGTTGTCTTTAAGTCCTCTGGCTGTCTTCAAGACCCCTGGCTGTCTTCAAGACCCCTGGTTGTCTTCAAGACTCCTGGTTGTCTTCAAGACTCCTGGTTGTCTTCAAGACTCCTGGTTGTCTTCAAGACCCCTGGTTGTCTTCAAGTCTCCTGGTTGTCTTTAAGTCCTCTGACTGTCTTCAAGACCCCTGGTTGTCTTCAAGACTCCTGGTTGTCTTCAAGACCCTTGGCTGTCTTCAAGACTCCTGGTTGTCTTCAAGACCCATGGTTGTCTTAAAGACCCCTGGTTGTCTACAAGACCCCTGGCTGTCTTCAAGACCCCTGGATGTCTTCAAGACCCCTGGCTGTCTTCAAGACCCCTGGTTGTCTTCAAGACCCCTGGCTGTCTTCAAGACCCCTGGCTGTCTTCAAGACCCCTGGCCGTCTACAAGTCCCCTGGCTGTCTTCAAGACCCCTGGCTGTCTTCAAGACCCCTGGTTGTCTTCAAGACCCCTGGTTGTCTTCAAGACCCCTGGTTGTCTTCAAGACCCCAGGCTGTCTTCAAGACCCCTGGCTGTCTTCAAGACCCCTGGCTGTCTTCAAAACCCTAGTTGTCTTCAAGACCCCTGGCTGTCTTCAAGACCCCTGGCCGTCTACAAGACCCCTGGCTGTCTTCAAGACCCCTGGTTGTCTACAAGACCCCTGGCTGTCTTCAAGACCCCTGGCTGCCTTCAAGACCCCTGGCTGTCTTCAAGACCCCTGGTTGTCTTCAAGACCCCTGGTTGTCTTCAAGACCCCTGGATGTCTTCAAGACCCCTGGCTGTCTTCAAGACCCCAGGCTGTCTTCAAGACCCCTGGCTGTCTTCAAGACCCCTGGCTGTCTTCAAAACCCCTGGCTGTCTTCAAGACCCCTGGTTGTCTTCAATACCCCTGGTTGTCTTCAAGACCACTGGTTGTCTTCAAGACCCCTGGTTGTCTTCAAGACCCCTGGTTGTCTTCAAGACCTCTGATTGTCTTCAAGACCCCTGGCTGTCTTCAAGACCCCTAGCTGTCTTCAAAACCCTAGTTGTCTTCAAGACCCCTGGCTGTCTTCAAGACCCCTGGCCGTCTACAAGACCCCTGGCTGTCTTCAAGACCCCTGGCTGCCTTCAAGACCCCTGGCTGTCTTCAAGACCCCTGGCCGTCTACAAGACCCCTGGCTGTCTTCAAGACCCCTGGCTGTCTTCAAGACCCCTGGTTGTCTTCAAGACCCCTGGCTGTCTTCAAGACCCCTGGTTGTCTTCAAGACCCCTGGTTGTCTTCAAGACCCCTGGCTGTCTTCAAGACACCTGGCTGTCTTCAAGACCCCTGGTTGTCTTCAAGACCCCTGGCTGTCTTCAAGACACCTGGCTGTCTTCAAGACCCCTGGTTGTCTTCAAGACCCCTGGCTGTCTTCAAGACCCCTGGCCGTCTACAAGACCCCTGGCTGTCTTCAAGACCCCTGGTTGTCTACAAGACCCCTGGCTGTCTTCAAGACCCCTGGCTGCCTTCAAGACCCCTGGCTGTCTTCAAGACCCCTGGTTGTCTTCAAGACCCCTGGTTGTCTTCAAGACCCCTGGATGTCTTCAAGACCCCTGGCTGTCTTCAAGACCCCAGGCTGTCTTCAAGACCCCTGGCTGTCTTCAAGACCCCTGGCTGTCTTCAAAACCCCTGGCTGTCTTCAAGACCCCTGGTTGTCTTCAATACCCCTGGTTGTCTTCAAGACCACTGGTTGTCTTCAAGACCCCTGGTTGTCTTCAAGACCCCTGGTTGTCTTCAAGACCTCTGGTTGTCTTCAAGACCCCTGGCTGTCTTCAAGACCCCTAGCTGTCTTCAAAACCCTAGTTGTCTTCAAGACCCCTGGCTGTCTTCAAGACCCCTGGCCGTCTACAAGACCCCTGGCTGTCTTCAAGACCCCTGGCTGCCTTCAAGACCCCTGGCTGTCTTCAAGACCCCTGGCCGTCTACAAGACCCCTGGCTGTCTTCAAGACCCCTGGCTGTCTTCAAGACCCCTGGTTGTCTTCAAGACCCCTGGCTGTCTTCAAGACCCCTGGTTGTCTTCAAGACCCCTGGTTGTCTTCAAGACCCCTGGCTGTCTTCAAGACACCTGGCTGTCTTCAAGACCCCTGGCTGTCTTCAAGACCCCTGGCTGTCTTCAAGAAGGCACTGGACAGGCACATAAAGCATGTATCTGACCAGCCGGGCTGTGGTTCGTACGTTGGTTTGGATGTGCCCAGCAGTAACAGCCTGTTTGATTAGGCCCTGGTCCACCATGAGTCCTAGTCAAGGACCTGGCAGCGGGGGCGTTGACCCCCCCAAATATTCTCCTGGTATACCTACTTACTAATAGGTGAACATGGACAACAGGTCTGCCGGAAGTATACCTGGAGAGTGTTTCGGGGGTCAACGCCCCTGCATCTCGGTCTGACACCAGGCCTGGTGGTGGATCAAGGTCTGATCAACCAGGCTGTTACTGATGGTCACACGCAATCCAATGTACGAGCCACAGCCCGGCTGGTCAGGTACCGACTTCAGGTGCTTGTCCAGTGCCAGCTTGAAGACTGCCAGGGGTCTATTGGTAATCCCCCTTATGTATGCTGGGAGGCAGTTGAACAGTCTCGGGCCCCTGACACTTATTGTATGGTCTCTTAACGTGCTAGTGACACCCCTGCTTTTCATTGGGGGATGTTGCATCGTCTGCCAAGTCTTTTGCTTTCGTAGTGAGTGATTTTCGTGTGCAAGTTCGGTACTAGTCCCTCTAGGATTTTCCAGGTGTATATAATCATGTATCTCTCCCGCCTGCGTTCCAGGGAGTACAGGTTTAGGAACCTCAAGCGCTCCCAGTAATTGAGGTGTTTTATCTCCGTTATGCGTGCCGTGAAAGTTCTCTGTCCATTTTCTAGGTCAGCAATTTCACCTGCCTTGAAAGGTGCTGTTAGTGTGCAGCAATATTCCAGCCTAGATAGAACAAGTGACCTGAAGAGTCTCATCATGGGCTTGACATCCCTAGTTTTGAAGGTTCTCATTATCCATCCTGTCATTTTTCTAGCAGATGCGATTGATACAATGTTATGGTCCTTGAAGGTGAGATCCTCCGACATGATCACTCTCAGGTCTTTGACGTTGGTGTTTCGCTCTATTTTGTGGCCAGAATTTGTTTTGTACTCTGATGAACATTTAATTTCCTCATGTTTACCATATCTGAGTAATGGAAATTTCTCATCGTTGAACTTCATATTGTTTTCTGCAGCCCACTGAAAGATTTGGTTGATGTCCGCCTGGAGCCTTGCAGTGTCTGCAATGGAAGACACTGTCATGCAGATTCGGGTGTCATCTGCAAAGGAAGACACGGTGCTGTGGCTGACATCCTTGTCTATGTCGGATATGAGGATGAGGAACAAGATGGGAGCGAGTACTGTGCCTTGTGGAACAGAGCTTTTCACCGTAGCTGCCTCGGACTTTACTCTGTTGACGACTACTCTCTGTGTTCTGTTATTGAGGAAATTATAGATCCATCGACCGACTTTTCCTGTTATTCCTTTAGCACGCATTTTGTGCGCTATTACGCCATGGTCACACTTGTCGAAGGCTTTTGCAAAGTCTGTATATATTACATCTGCATTCTTTTTGTCTTCTAGAGCATCCAGGACCTTGTCATAGTGGTCCAGTAGTTGGGACGGACAGGAGCGACCTGCTCTAGGTCAACCTGGACAACAGGTGTAAGGAAACACTCCCAATATTTTCACCCTTGCCGAGGATCGAACCACGAACACTCAGTGTGTGACGCAACAGCGTTGCCTGCCAGGCCACGGGACACAGCGTATTTTTTTTTCTTGGTAATATTTAGGCCATAGGTTGTCTGTAATTTATTTGAGCTCTCAGGTAGTCCCTGGCATTAGGCCTGGCCTTTGTATTTACATGAGGACTACGTGAGATGTGGGGAGTACAGGTATCCCTTAGCTCGATCTCTATTGCACTCAGCTGACACACGGTGGTCCAGGGTTCTGGAAGACATTACGACGTTTTCGTAAGACACCTGGTGTCACTGTTCACCTAGCAGTAAAATAGGTACCTGAGTGTTAGTGGACTGGTGTGGGTCACATCCTGGGTGTTAGTGGACTGGTGTGGGTCACATCCTGGGTGTTAGTGGACTGGTGTGGGTCGCATCCTGGGTGTTAGTGGACTGGTGTGGGTCACATCCTGGGTGTTAGTGGACTGGTGTGGGTCACATCCTGGGTGTTAGTGGACTGGTGTGGGTCACATCCTGGGTGTTAGTGGACTGGTGTGGGTCGCATCCTGGGTGTTAGTGGACTGGTGTGGGTCACATCCTGGGTGTTAGTGGACTGGTGTGGGTCACATCCTGGGTGTTAGTGGACTGGTGTGGGTCGCATCCTGGGTGTTAGTGGACTGGTGTGGGTCACATCCTGGGTGTTAGTGGACTGGTGTGGGTCACATCCTGGGTGTTAGTGGACTGGTGTGGGTCACATCCTGGGTGTTAGTGGACTGGTGTGGGTCACATCCTGGGTGTTAGTGGACGGGTGTGGGTCACATCCTGGGTGTTAGTGGACGGGTGTGGGTCACATCCTGAGTGTTAGTGGACTGGTGTGGGTCACATCCTGGGTGTTAGTGGACGGGTGTGGGTCACATCCTGGGTGTTAGTAGACGGGTGTGGGTCACATCCTGGGTGTTAGTGAACTGGTGTGGGTCACATCCTGGGTGTTAGTGGACTGGTGTGGGTCACATCCTGAGTGTTAGTGGACTGGTGTGGGTCACATCCTGGGTGTTAGTGGACAGGTGTGGGTCACATCCTGGGTGTTAGTGGACGGGTGTGGGTCACATCCTGGGTGTTAGTGGACGGGTGTGGGTCACATCCTGGGTGTTAGTGAACTGGTGTGGGTCACATCCTGGGTGTTAGTGGACTGGTGTGGGTCACATCCTGAGTGTTAGTGGACTGGTGTGGGTCACATCCTGAGTGTTAGTGGACTGGTGTGGGTCACATCCTGGGTGTTAGTGGACAGGTGTGGGTCACATCCTGGGTGTTAGTGGACGGGTGTGGGTCACATCCTGGGTGTTAGTGGACGGGTGTGGGTCACATCCTGAGTGTTAGTGGACTGGTGTGGGTCACATCCTGGGTGTTAGTGGACGGGTGTGGGTCACATCCTGGGTGTTAGTGGACAGGTGTGGGTCACATCCTGGGTGTTAGTGGACGGGTGTGGGTCACATCCTGGGTGTTAGTGGACGGGTGTGGGTCACATCCTGGGTGCTAGTGGACTGGTGTGGGTCACATCCTGAGTGTTAGTGGACTGGTGTGGGTCACATCCTGGGTGTTAGTGGACTGGTGTGGGTCACATCCTGGGTGTTAGTGGACTGGTGTGGGTCACATCCTGGGTGTTAGTGGACTGGTGTGGGTCACATCTTGGGTGTTAGTGGACTGGTGTAGGTTACATCCTGGGTGTTAGTGGACTGGTGTGGGTCACATCCTGGGTGTTAGTGGACTGGTGTGGGTCACATCCTGGGTGTTAGTGGACTGGTGTGGGTCACATCCTGGGTGTTAGTGGACTGGTGTAGGTCACATCCTGGGTGTTAGTGGACTGGTGTGGGTCACATCCTGGGTGTTAGTGGACTGGTGTAGGTCACATCCTGGGTGTTAGTGGACTGGTGTAGGTCACATTCTGGGACAAAACTGACCTATTTTGCAGGAAATGCTGTACATAACAAGGAACTTTCTATATAGTAGTATGTCATAGGTGTCAGCTATGGTCTGTATAAGTTGTGTCAGGTACTGGTAGTAATAAATATTATTATTATTATTATTATTATTATTATTATTATTATTATTATTATTATTATTATTATTATTATTATTATTATTGTTATTATTATTATTATTATTTATAGTGTTACCTACAGGTTAAAAGTGTCCAGTAAGGGGTAGTGTCAGAACACAGTCCTGCTGTGTGAGGAGTGTCAGAACACAGTCCTGCTGTGTGTGGAGTGTCAGCACACAGTCCTGCTGTGTGAGGAGTGTCAGAACACAGTCCTGCTGTGTGAGGAGTGTCAGAACACAGTCCTGCTGTGTGTGGAGTGTCAGCACACAGTCCTGCTCTGTGAGGAGTGTCAGCACACAGTCCTGCTGTGTGAGGAGTGTCAGAACACAGTCCTGCTGTGTGAGGAGTGTCAGAACACAGTCCTGCTGTGTGAGGAGTGTCAGAACACAGTCCTGCTGTGTGTGGAGTGTCAGCACACAGTCCTGCTCTGTGAGGAGTGTCAGCACACACAGTCCTGCTGTGTGAGGAGTGTCAGAACACAGTCCTGCTGTGTGAGGAGTGTCAGAACACAGTCCTGCTGTGTGACGAGTGTCCGGCTGTGTGAGGCGTGTCAGCACACAGTCCTGCTGTGTGTGAGGAGTGTCAGAACACAGTCCTGCTGTGTGTGAGGAGTGTCAGAACACAGTCCTGCTGTGTGTGAGGAGTGTCAGCACACAGTCCTGCTGTGTGAGGAGTGTCAGCACACAGTCCTGCTGTGTGAGGAGTGTCAGAACACAGTCCTGCTGTGTGAGGAGTGTCAGCACACAGTCCTGCTGTGTGAGGAGTGTCAGAACACAGTCCTGCTGTGTGAGGAGTGTCAGAACACAGTCCTGCTCTGTGAGGAGTGTCAGAACACAGTCCTGCTGTGTGAGGAGTGTCAGAACACAGTCCTGCTGTGTGAGGAGTGTCAGCACACAGTCCTGCTGTGTGAGGAGTGTCAGAACACAGTCCTGCTGTGTGAGGAGTGTCAGAACACAGTCCTGCTGTGTGTGGAGTGTCAGAACACAGTCCTGCTCTGTGAGGAGTGTCAGAACACAGTCCTGCTCTGTGAGGAGTGTCAGCACACAGTCCTGCTCTGTGAGGAGTGTCAGCACACAGTCCTGCTCTGTGAGGAGTGTCAGAACACAGTCCTGCTCTGTGAGGAGTGTCAGAACACAGTCCTGCTCTGTGAGGAGTGTCAGAACACAGTCCTGCTCTGTGAGGAGTGTCAGAACACAGTCCTGCTGTGTGAGGAGTGTCAGAACACAGTCCTGCTCTGTGAGGAGTGTCAGAACACAGTCCTGCTGTGTGAGGAGTGTCAGAACACAGTCCTGCTGTGTGAGGAGTGTCAGAACACAGTCCTGCTGTGTGAGGAGTGTCAGAACACAGTCCTGCTGTGTGAGGAGTGTCAGAACACAGTCCTGCTGTGTGAGGAGTGTCAGCACACAGTCCTGCTGTGTGAGGAGTGTCAGAACACAGTCCTGCTGTGTGAGGAGTGTCAGAACACAGTCCTGCTCTGTGAGGAGTGTCAGAACACAGTCCTGCTGTGTGAGGAGTGTCAGAACACAGTCCTGCTGTGTGAGGAGTGTCAGCACACAGTCCTGCTGTGTGAGGAGTGTCAGAACACAGTCCTGCTGTGTGAGGAGTGTCAGAACACAGTCCTGCTGTGTGTGGAGTGTCAGAACACAGTCCTGCTCTGTGAGGAGTGTCAGAACACAGTCCTGCTCTGTGAGGAGTGTCAGCACACAGTCCTGCTCTGTGAGGAGTGTCAGCACACAGTCCTGCTCTGTGAGGAGTGTCAGAACACAGTCCTGCTCTGTGAGGAGTGTCAGAACACAGTCCTGCTCTGTGAGGAGTGTCAGAACACAGTCCTGCTCTGTGAGGAGTGTCAGAACACAGTCCTGCTCTGTGAGGAGTGTCAGAACACAGTCCTGCTGTGTGAGGAGTGTCAGAACACAGTCCTGCTCTGTGAGGAGTGTCAGAACACAGTCCTGCTGTGTGAGGAGTGTCAGAACACAGTCCTGCTGTGTGAGGAGTGTCAGAACACAGTCCTGCTCTGTGAGGAGTGTCAGAACACAGTCCTGCTGTGTGAGGAGTGTCAGAACACAGTCCTGCTGTGTGAGGAGTGTCAGCACACAGTCCTGCTGTGTGAGGAGTGTCAGAACACAGTCCTGCTGTGTGAGGAGTGTCAGAACACAGTCCTGCTGTGTGTGGAGTGTCAGAACACAGTCCTGCTCTGTGAGGAGTGTCAGCACACAGTCCTGCTCTGTGAGGAGTGTCAGCACACAGTCCTGCTCTGTGAGGAGTGTCAGCACACAGTCCTGCTCTGTGAGGAGTGTCAGAACACAGTCCTGCTCTGTGAGGAGTGTCAGAACACAGTCCTGCTCTGTGAGGAGTGTCAGAACACAGTCCTGCTCTGTGAGGAGTGTCAGAACACAGTCCTGCTCTGTGAGGAGTGTCAGAACACAGTCCTGCTCTGTGAGGAGTGTCAGAACACAGTCCTGCTCTGTGAGGAGTGTCAGAACACAGTCCTGCTCTGTGAGGAGTGTCAGAACACAGTCCTGCTGTGTGAGGAGTGTCAGACCACAGTCCTGCTCTGTGAGGAGTGTCAGAACACAGTCCTGCTGTGTGAGGAGTGTCAGAACACAGTCCTGCTCTGTGAGGAGTGTCAGAACACAGTCCTGATGTGTGCGGAGTGTCAGAACACAGTCCTGCTGTGTGAGGAGTGTCAGACCACAGTCCTGCTGTGTGAGGAGTGTCAGACCACAGTCCTGCTGTGTGAGGAGTGTCAGAACACAGTCCTGCTGTGTGAGGAGTGTCAGAACACAGTCCTGCTGTGTGAGGAGTGTCAGACCACAGTCCTGCTGTGTGAGGAGTGTCAGAACACAGTCCTGCTGTGTGAGGAGTGTCAGCACACAGTCCTGCTCTGTGAGGAGTGTCAGAACACAGTCCTCCTGTGTGAGGAGTGTCAGAACACAGTCCTGCTGTGTGTGGAGTGTCAGAACACAGTCCTGCTGTGTGAGGAGTGTCATAACACAGTCCTGCTGTGTGTGGAGTGTCAGAACACAGTCCTGCTGTGTGAGGAGTGTCAGAACACAGACCTGCTGTGTGTGGAGTGTCAGAACACAGTCCTGCTGTGTGAGGAGTGTCAGAACACAGTCCTACTGTGTGTGGAGTGTCAGAACACAGTCCTGCTGTGTGTGGAGTGTCAGCACACAGTCCTGCTGTGTGAGGAGTGTCAGCACACAGTCCTGCTCTGTGAGGAGTGTCAGAACACAGTCCTGCTGTGTGAGGAGTGTCAGAACACAGTCCTGCTGTGTGTGGAGTGTCAGAACACAGTCCTGCTGTGTGAGGAGTGTCATAACACAGTCCTGCTGTGTGTGGAGTGTCAGAACACAGTCCTGCTGTGTGAGGAGTGTCAGAACACAGTCCTGCTGTGTGTGGAGTGTCAGAACACAGTCCTGCTGTGTGAGGAGTGTCAGAACACAGTCCTGCTGTGTGTGGAGTGTCAGAACACAGTCCTGCTGTGTGTGGAGTGTCAGCACACAGTCCTGCTGTGTGAGGAGTGTCAGCACACAGTCCTGCTCTGTGAGGAGTGTCAGAACACAGTCCTGCTGTGTGAGGAGTGTCAGCACACAGTCCTGCTGTGTGAGGAGTGTCAGAACACAGTCCTGCTGTGTGAGGAGTGTCAGAACACAGTCCTGCTGTGTGAGGAGTGTCAGCACACAGTCCTGCTGTGTGTGAGGAGTGTCAGAACACAGTCCTGCTGTGTGTGGAGTGTCAGAACACAGTCCTGCTGTGTGAGGAGTGTCAGAACACAGTCCTGCTGTGTGAGGAGTGTCAGAACACAGTCCTGCTGTGTGAGGAGTGTCAGAACACAGTCCTGCTGTGTGAGGAGTGTCAGGACACAGTCCTGCTGTGTGTGGAGTGTCAGAACACAGTCCTGCTCTGTGAGGAGTGTCAGCACACAGTCCTGCTCTGTGAGGAGTGTCAGCACACAGTGCTCTGTGAGGAGTGTCAGCACACAGTCCTGCTCTGTGAGGAGTGTCAGAACACAGTCCTGCTCTGTGAGGATTGTCAGAACACAGTCCTGCTCTGTGAGGAGTGTCAGAACACAGTCCTGCTCTGTGAGGAGTGTCAGAACACAGTCCTGCTCTGTGAGGAGTGTCAGAACACAGTCCTGCTGTGTGAGGAGTGTCAGAACACAGTCCTGCTGTGTGAGGAGTGTCAGAACACAGTCCTGCTGTGTGAGGAGTGTCAGAACACAGTCCTGCTGTGTGAGGAGTGTCAGAACACAGTCC
The DNA here is from genome assembly GCF_038502225.1 of Cherax quadricarinatus. Lineage (NCBI taxonomy): Eukaryota > Metazoa > Arthropoda > Malacostraca > Decapoda > Parastacidae > Cherax > Cherax quadricarinatus. Next base: position 618,222 of record NW_027195035.1, read on the forward strand.
TGCTCTGTGAGGAGTGTCAGAACACAGTCCTGCTGTGTGAGGAGTGTCAGAACACAGTCCTGCTGTGTGAGGAGTGTCAGCACACAGTCCTGCTGTGTGAGGAGTGTCAGAACACAGTCCTGCTGTGTGAGGAGTGTCAGAACACAGTCCTGCTGTGTGTGGAGTGTCAGAACACAGTCCTGCTCTGTGAGGAGTGTCAGCACACAGTCCTGCTCTGTGAGGAGTGTCAGCACACAGTCCTGCTCTGTGAGGAGTGTCAGAACACAGTCCTGCTCTGTGAGGAGTGTCAGAACACAGTCCTGCTCTGTGAGGAGTGTCAGAACACAGTCCTGCTCTGTGAGGAGTGTCAGAACACAGTCCTGCTCTGTGAGGAGTGTCAGAACACAGTCCTGCTCTGTGAGGAGTGTCAGAACACAGTCCTGCTGTGTGAGGAGTGTCAGAACACAGTCCTGCTGTGTGAGGAGTGTCAGAACACAGTCCTGCTGTGTGAGGAGTGTCAGAACACAGTCCTGCTGTGTGAGGAGTGTCAGAACACAGTCCTGCTGTGTGAGGAGTGTCAGACTACAGTCCTGCTGTGTGAGGAGTGTCAGACTACAGTCCTGCTGTGTGAGGAGTGTCAGAACACAGTCCTGCTGTGTGAGGAGTGTCAGAACACAGTCCTGCTGTGTGAGGAGTGTCAGAACACAGTCCTGCTGTGTGAGGAGTGTCAGAACACAGTCCTGCTGTGTGAGGAGTGTCAGCACACAGTCCTGCTCTGTGAGGAGTGTCAGAACACAGTCCTCCTGTGTGAGGAGTGTCAGAACACAGTCCTGCTGTGTGTGGAGTGTCAGAACACAGTCCTGCTGTGTGAGGAGTGTCATAACACAGTCCTGCTGTGTGTGGAGTGTCAGAACACAGTCCTGCTGTGTGAGGAGTGTCAGAACACAGACCTGCTGTGTGTGGAGTGTCAGAACACAGTCCTGCTGTGTGAGGAGTGTCAGAACACAGTCCTGCTGTGTGTGGAGTGTCAGAACACAGTCCTGCTGTGTGTGGAGTGTCAGCACACAGTCCTGCTGTGTGAGGAGTGTCAGCACACAGTCCTGCTCTGTGAGGAGTGTCAGAACACAGTCCTCCTGTGTGAGGAGTGTCAGAACACAGTCCTGCTGTGTGTGGAGTGTCAGAACACAGTCCTGCTGTGTGAGGAGTGTCATAACACAGTCCTGCTGTGTGTGGAGTGTCAGAACACAGTCCTGCTGTGTGAGGAGTGTCAGAACACAGTCCTGCTGTGTGTGGAGTGTCAGAACACAGTCCTGCTGTGTGATTAGTGTCAGAACACAGTCCTGCTGTGTGTGGAGTGTCAGAACACAGTCCTGCTGTGTGTGGAGTGTCAGCACACAGTCCTGCTGTGTGAGGAGTGTCAGCACACAGTCCTGCTCTGTGAGGAGTGTCAGAACACAGTCCTGCTGTGTGAGGAGTGTCAGAACACAGTCCTGCTGTGTGTGGAGTGTCAGAACACAGTCATGCTGTGTGAGGAGTGTCATAACACAGTCCTGCTGTGTGTGGAGTGTCAGAACACAGTCCTGCTGTGTGAGGAGTGTCAGAACACAGTCCTGCTGTGTGTGGAGTGTCAGAACACAGTCCTGCTGTGTGAGGAGTGTCAGAACACAGTCCTGCTGTGTGTGGAGTGTCAGAACACAGTCCTGCTGTGTGTGGAGTGTCAGCACACAGTCCTGCTGTGTGAGGAGTGTCAGCACACAGTCCTGCTCTGTGAGGAGTGTCAGAACACAGTCCTGCTGTGTGAGGAGTGTCAGCACACAGTCCTGCTCTGTGAGGAGTGTCAGAACACAGTCCTGCTGTGTGAGGAGTGTCAGCACACAGTCCTGCTCTGTGAGGAGTGTCAGCACACAGTCCTGCTGTGTGTGAGGAGTGTCAGCACACAGTCCTGCTGTGTGTGGAGTGTCAGAACACAGTCCTGCTGTGTGAGGAGTGTCAGAACACAGTCCTGCTGTGTGAGGAGTGTCAGAACACAGTCCTGCTGTGTGAGGAGTGGCAGAACACAGTCCTGCTGTGTGAGGAGTGTCAGAACACAGTCCTGCTCTGTGAGGAGTGTCAGAACACAGTCCTGCTCTGTGAGGAGTGTCAGAACACAGTCCTGCTGTGTGTGAGGAGTGTCAGCACACAGTCCTGCTGTGTGTGGAGTGTCAGAACACAGTCCTGCTGTGTGTGAGGAGTGTCAGAACACAGTCCTGCTGTGTGAGGAGTGTCAGAACACAGTCCTGCTGTGTGTGGAGTGTCAGCACACAGTCCTGCTGTGTGTGAGGAGTGTCAGCACACAGTCCTGCTGTGTGTGAGGAGTGTCAGAACACAGTCCTGCTGTGTGAGGAGTGTCAGAACACAGTCCTGCTGTGTGAGGAGTGTCAGCACACAGTCCTGCTCTGTGAGGAGTGTCAGAACACAGTCCTGCTGTGTGAGGAGTGTCAGAACACAGTCCTGCTGTGTGTGGAGTGTCAGAACACAGTCCTGCTGTGTGAGGAGTGTCAGAACACAGTCCTGCTGTGTGTGGAGTGTCAGCACGCAGTCCTGCTGTGTGTGAGGAGTGTCAGCACACAGTCCTGCTGTGTGTGGAGTGTCAGAACACAGTCCTGCTGTGTGAGGAGTGTCAGAACACAGTCCTGCTGTGTGAGGAGTGTCAGAACACAGTCCTGCTGTGTGTGGAGTGTCAGAACACAGTCCTGCTGTGTGAGGAGTGTCAGAACACAGTCCTGCTGTGTGAGGAGTGTCAGAACACACTCCTGCTGTGTGAGGAGTGTCAGAACACAGTCCTGCTGTGTGAGGAGTGTCAGCACACAGTCCTGCTCTGTGAGGAGTGTCAGAACACAGTCCTGCTCTGTGAGGAGTGTCAGAACACAGTCCTGCTCTGTGAGGAGTGTCAGAACACAGTCCTGCTCTGTGAAGAGTGTCAGAACACAGTCCTGCTCTGTGAGGAGTGTCAGAACACAGTCCTGCTCTGTGAGGAGTGTCAGAACACAGTCCTGCTTTGTGAGGAGTGTCAGAACACAGTCCTGCTGTGTGAGGAGTGTCAGACCACAGTCCTGCTCTGTGAGGAGTGTCAGAACACAGTCCTGCTGTGTGAGGAGTGTCAGAACACAGTCCTGCTCTGTGAGGAGTGTCAGAACACAGTCCTGCTGTGTGTGGAGTGTCAGAACACAGTCCTGCTGTGTGAGGAGTGTCAGACCACAGTCCTGCTGTGTGAGGAGTGTCAGAACACAGTCCTGCTGTGTGTGGAGTGTCAGAACACAGTCCTGCTGTGTGAGGAGTGTCAGACCACAGTCCTGCTGTGTGAGGAGTGTCAGAACACAGTCCTGCTGTGTGAGGAGTGTCAGAACACAGTCCTGCTGTGTGAGGAGTGTCAGAACACAGTCCTGCTGTGTGAGGAGTGTCAGCACACAGTCCTGCTCTGTGAGGAGTGTCAGAACACAGTCCTCCTGTGTGAGGAGTGTCAGAACACAGTCCTGCTGTGTGTGGAGTGTCAGAACCCAGTATTGCTGTGTGAGGAGTGTCATAACACAGTCCTGCTGTGTGTGGAGTGTCAGAACACAGTCCTGCTGTGTGAGGAGTGTCAGAACACAGTCCTGCTGTGTGTGGAGTGTCAGAACACAGTCCTGCTGTGTGAGGAGTGTCAGAACACAGTCCTGCTGTGTGTGGAGTGTCAGAACACAGTCCTGCTGTGTGTGGAGTGTCAGCACACAGTCCTGCTGTGTGAGGAGTGTCAGCACACAGTCCTGCTCTGTGAGGAGTGTCAGAACACAGTCCTGCTGTGTGAGGAGTGTCAGAACACAGTCCTGCTGTGTGTGGAGTGTCAGAACACAGTCCTGCTGTGTGAGGAGTGTCATAACACAGTCCTGCTGTGTGTGGAGTGTCAGAACACAGTCCTGCTGTGTGAGGAGTGTCAGAACACAGTCCTGCTGTGTGTGGAGTGTCAGAACACAATCCTGCTGTGTGAGGAGTGTCAGAACACAGTCCTGCTGTGTGTGGAGTGTCAGAACACAGTCCTGCTGTGTGTGGAGTGTCAGCACACAGTCCTGCTGTGTGAGGAGTGTCAGCACACAGTCCTGCTCTGTGAGGAGTGTCAGAACACAGTCCTGCTGTGTGAGGAGTGTCAGAACACAGTCCTGCTGTGTGTGGAGTGTCAGAACACAGTCATGCTGTGTGAGGAGTGTCATAACACAGTCCTGCTGTGTGTGGAGTGTCAGAACACAGTCCTGCTGTGTGAGGAGTGTCAGAACACAGTCCTGCTGTTTGTGGAGTGTCAGAACACAGTCCTGCTGTGTGAGGAGTGTCAGAACACAGTCCTGCTGTGTGTGGAGTGTCAGAACACAGTCCTGCTGTGTGTGGAGTGTTAGCACACAGTCCTGCTGTGTGAGGAGTGTCAGCACACAGTCCTGCTCTGTGAGGAGTGTCAGAACACAGTCCTGCTGTGTGAGGAGTGTCAGCACACAGTCCTGCTCTGTGAGGAGTGTCAGAACACAGTCCTGCTGTGTGAGGAGTGTCAGCACACAGTCCTTCTCTGTGAGGAGTGTCAGCACACAGTCCTGCTGTGTGTGAGGAGTGTCAGCACACAGTCCTGCTGTGTGTGGAGTGTCAGAACACAGTCCTTCTGTGTGAGGAGTGTCAGAACACAGTCCTGCTGTGTGAGGAGTGTCAGAACACAGTCCTGCTGTGTGAGGAGTGGCAGAACACAGTCCTGCTGTGTGAGGAGTGTCAGAACACAGTCCTGCTGTGTGAGGAGTGTCAGAACACAGTCCTGCTCTGTGAGGAGTATCAGAACACAGTCCTGCTGTGTGTGAGGAGTGTCAGCACACAGTCCTGCTGTGTGTGGAGTGTCAGAACACAGTCCTGCTGTGTGTGAGGAGTGTCAGAACACAGTCCTGCTGTGTGAGGAGTGCCAGAACACAGTCCTGCTGTGTGAGGAGTGTCAGAACACGGTCCTACTCTGTGAGGAGTGTGAGCACACAGTCCTGCTGTGTTAGGAGTGTCAGAACACAGTCCTGCTGTATGGGGAGTGTCAGAACGCAGTCCTGCTGTGTGAGGAGTGTCAGAACACAATCCTGCTCTTTGAGGATTGTCAGCATACAGTCGTACTGTGTGAGGAGTTCAGGAACACAGTCCTGCTGCGTGAGGAGTGTCAGGACACATGCCTGCACTGTTAGGAGTGTCAGAACACAGTCGTGATGTGTTAGGGGTGTCAGAGCAAAGCCCTGTTTTTTGATGGTTGTCAGAACACAGTCCTTCTCTGTGAGGAGTGTCAGAACACAGTCCTGCTCTGTGAGGCGTGTCAGCACACAGTCCTGCTCTGTGAGGAGTGTCAGCACAGAGTCCTGCTTTGTATGGAGTGTCAGAACACAGTCCTCATCTCTGAAAAGCGTCAGAGCAGAGTCCTTCTCTGTGAGAAGTGTCAGCACTCAGTCGTGATATGTGAGGAGTGTCAGAACACAGACCTGCTCTGTGAGGAGTGCCAGAACACAGGTCTGCTCTGTGAGGAGTGTCAGAACACAATTGTGATGTGTGATTAGTGTCATAACACAGTCCTGCTCTATGATGAGTGTCAGAACTCAGTCCTGCTCTGTGAGGAGTGCCAGAGCACACTCCCACTCTGTGACTCGTGTCAGCACAAAGTCCTGATCTGCGAGGAGTGTCAGAACACAGTCCTTCTCTCTGAAAAGTGTCAGAACAGAGTCCTGCTGAGTGAGAAGTGTCAGCACACAGTCCTTCTCTCTGAAAAGTGTCAGGACACAGTCCTGCTGTGTGAGGAGTGTCAGAACACAGTCCTGCTGTGTGAGGAGTGTCAGAACACAGTCCTGCTGTGTGAGGAGTGTCAGCACACAGTCCTGCTGTGTGAGGAGTGTCAGAACACAGTCCTGCTGTGTGAGGAGTGTCAGAACACAGTCCTGCTGTGTGTGGAGTGTCAGAACACAGTCCTGCTGTGTGAGGAGTGTCAGCACACAGTCCTGCTCTGTGAGGAGTGTCAGCACACAGTCCTGCTGTGTGTGGAGTGTCAGAACACGGTCCTGCTCTGTGAGGAGTGTCAGAACACGGTCCTGCTCTGTGAGGAGTGTCAGAACACAGTCCTGCTGTGTGAGGAGTGTCAGAACACAATCCTGCTCTGTGAGGAGTGTCAGCACACAGTCCTGCTGTGTGAGGAGTGTCAGAACACAGTCCTGCTCTGTGAGGAGTGTCAGAACACAGTCCTGCTCTGTGAGGAGTGTCAGCACACAGTCCTGCTCTGTGAGGAGTGTCAGAACACATGTCTGCTCTCTGAGGAATGTCAGCGCACAGTCCTGCTGTGTGAGGAGTGTGAGAACACAGTCCTGCTCTGTGAGGAGTGTCAGAACACAGTCATGCTCTGTGAGGAGTGTCAGCACACAGTCCTGCTGTGTGTGGAGTGTCAGAACACAGTCCTGCTCTGTGAGGAGTGTCAGAACACGGTCCTGCTCTGTGAGGAGTGTCAGCACACAGTCCTGCTCTGTGAGGAGTGTCAGCACACAGTCCTGCTCTGTGAGGAGTGTCAGAACACAGTCCTGCTCTGTGAGGAGTGTCAGAACACAGTCCTGCTCTGTGAGGAGTGTCAGAACACAGTCCTGCTCTGTGAGGAGTGTCAGAACACAGTCCTGCTCTGTGAGGAGTGTCAGAACACAGTCCTGCTCTGTGAGGAGTGTCAGAACACAGTCCTGCTCTGTGAGGAGTGTCAGAACACAGTCCTGCTCTGTGAGGAGTGTCAGAACACAGTCCTGCTGTGTGAGGAGTGTCAGACCACAGTCCTGCTCTGTGAGGAGTGTCAGAACACAGTCCTGCTGTGTGAGGAGTGTCAGAACACAGTCCTGCTCTGTGAGGAGTGTCAGAACACAGTCCTGATGTGTGTGGAGTGTCAGAACACAGTCCTGCTGTGTGAGGAGTGTCAGACCACAGTCCTGCTGTGTGAGGAGTGTCAGACCACAGTCCTGCTGTGTGAGGAGTGTCAGAACACAGTCCTGCTGTGTGAGGAGTGTCAGACCACAGTCCTGCTGTGTGAGGAGTGTCAGAACACAGTCCTGCTGTGTGAGGAGTGTCAGCACACAGTCCTGCTCTGTGAGGAGTGTCAGAACACAGTCCTCCTGTGTGAGGAGTGTCAGAACACAGTCCTGCTGTGTGTGGAGTGTCAGAACACAGTCCTGCTGTGTGAGGAGTGTCATAACACAGTCCTGCTGTGTGTGGAGTGTCAGAACACAGTCCTGCTGTGTGAGGAGTGTCAGAACACAGACCTGCTGTGTGTGGAGTGTCAGAACACAGTCCTGCTGTGTGAGGAGTGTCAGAACACAGTCCTGCTGTGTGTGGAGTGTCAGAACACAGTCCTGCTGTGTGTGGAGTGTCAGCACACAGTCCTGCTGTGTGAGGAGTGTCAGCACACAGTCCTGCTCTGTGAGGAGTGTCAGAACACAGTCCTCCTGTGTGAGGAGTGTCAGAACACAGTCCTGCTGTGTGTGGAGTGTCAGAACACAGTCCTGCTGTGTGAGGAGTGTCATAACACAGTCCTGCTGTGTGTGGAGTGTCAGAACACAGTCCTGCTGTGTGAGGAGTGTCAGAACACAGTCCTGCTGTGTGTGGAGTGTCAGAACACAGTCCTGCTGTGTGATTAGTGTCAGAACACAGTCCTGCTGTGTGTGGAGTGTCAGAACACAGTCCTGCTGTGTGTGGAGTGTCAGCACACAGTCCTGCTGTGTGAGGAGTGTCAGCACACAGTCCTGCTCTGTGAGGAGTGTCAGAACACAGTCCTGCTGTGTGAGGAGTGTCAGAACACAGTCCTGCTGTGTGTGGAGTGTCAGAACACAGTCATGCTGTGTGAGGAGTGTCATAACACAGTCCTGCTGTGTGTGGAGTGTCAGAACACAGTCCTGCTGTGTGAGGAGTGTCAGAACACAGTCCTGCTGTGTGTGGAGTGTCAGAACACAGTCCTGCTGTGTGAGGAGTGTCAGAACACAGTCCTGCTGTGTGTGGAGTGTCAGAACACAGTCCTGCTGTGTGTGGAGTGTCAGCACACAGTCCTGCTGTGTGAGGAGTGTCAGCACACAGTCCTGCTCTGTGAGGAGTGTCAGAACACAGTCCTGCTGTGTGAGGAGTGTCAGCACACAGTCCTGCTCTGTGAGGAGTGTCAGAACACAGTCCTGCTGTATGAGGAGTGTCAGCACACAGTCCTGCTCTGTGAGGAGTGTCAGCACACAGTCCTGCTGTGTGTGAGGAGTGTCAGCACACAGTCCTGCTCTGTGAGGAGTGTCAGAACACAGTCCTGCTGTATGAGGAGTGTCAGCACACAGTCCTGCTCTGTGAGGAGTGTCAGCACACAGTCCTGCTGTGTGTGAGGAGTGTCAGCACACAGTCCTGCTGTGTGAGGAGTGTCAGAACACAGTCCTGCTGTGTGAGGAGTGGCAGAACACAGTCCTGCTGTGTGAGGAGTGTCAGAACACAGTCCTGCTCTGTGAGGAGTGTCAGAACACAGTCCTGCTCTGTGAGGAGTGTCAGAACACAGTCCTGCTGTGTGTGAGGAGTGTCAGCACACAGTCCTGCTGTGTGTGGAGTGTCAGAACACAGTCCTGCTGTGTGTGAGGAGTGTCAGAACACAGTCCTGCTGTGTGAGGAGTGTCAGAACACAGTCCTGCTGTGTGTGGAGTGTCAGCACACAGTCCTGCTGTGTGTGAGGAGTGTCAGCACACAGTCCTGCTGTGTGTGAGGAGTGTCAGAACACAGTCCTGCTGTGTGAGGAGTGTCAGAACACAGTCCTGCTGTGTGAGGAGTGTCAGCACACAGTCCTGCTCTGTGAGGAGTGTCAGAACACAGTCCTGTTGTTTGAGGAGTGTCAGAACACAGTCCTGCTGTGTGTGGAGTGTCAGAACACAGTCCTGCTGTGTGAGGAGTGTCAGAACACAGTCCTGCTGTGTGTGGAGTGTCAGCACACAGTCCTGCTGTGTGTGAGGAGTGTCAGCACGCAGTCCTGCTGTGTGTGAGGAGTGTCAGCACACAGTCCTGCTGTGTGTGGAGTGTCAGAACACAGTCCTGCTGTGTGAGGAGTGTCAGAACACAGTCCTGCTGTGTGAGGAGTGTCAGAACACAGTCCTGCTGTGTGTGGAGTGTCAGAACACAGTCCTGCTGTGTGAGGAGTGTCAGAACACAGTCCTCCTGTGTGAGGAGTGTCAGAACACACTCCTGCTGTGTGAGGAGTGTCAGAACACAGTCCTGCTGTGTGAGGAGTGTCAGCACACAGTCCTGCTCTGTGAGGAGTGTCAGAACACAGTCCTGCTCTGTGAGGAGTGTCAGAACACAGTCCTGCTCTGTGAGGAGTGTCAGAACACAGTCCTGCTCTGTGAAGAGTGTCAGAACACAGTCCTGCTCTGTGAGGAGTGTCAGAACACAGTCCTGCTCTGTGAGTAGTGTCAGAACACAGTCCTGCTCTGTGAGGAGTGTCAGAACACAGTCCTGCTGTGTGAGGAGTGTCAGACCACAGTCCTGCTCTGTGAGGAGTGTCAGAACACAGTCCTGCTGTGTGAGGAGTGTCAGAACACATTCCTGCTCTGTGAGGAGTGTCAGAACACAGTCCTGATGTGTGTGGAGTGTCAGAACACAGTCCTGCTGTGTGAGGAGTGTCAGACCACAGTCCTGCTGTGTGAGGAGTGTCAGAACACAGTCCTGCTGTGTGTGGAGTGTCAGAACACAGTCCTGCTGTGTGAGGAGTGTCAGACCACAGTCCTGCTGTGTGAGGAGTGTCAGAACACAGTCCTGCTGTGTGAGGAGTGTCAGAACACAGTCCTGCTGTGTGAGGAGTGTCAGACCACAGTCCTGCTGTGTGAGGAGTGTCAGAACACAGTCCTGCTGTGTGAGGAGTGTCAGCACACAGTCCTGCTCTGTGAGGAGTGTCAGAACACAGTCCTCCTGTGTGAGGAGTGTCAGAACACAGTCCTGCTGTGTGTGGAGTGTCAGAACACAGTCCTGCTGTGTGAGGAGTGTCATAACACAGTCCTGCTGTGTGTGGAGTGTCAGAACACAGTCCTGCTGTGTGAGGAGTGTCAAAACACAGTCCTGCTGTGTGTGGAGTGTCAGAACACAGTCCTGCTGTGTGTGGAGTGTCAGCACACAGTCCTGCTGTGTGAGGAGTGTCAGCACACAGTCCTGCTCTGTGAGGAGTGTCAGAACACAGTCCTGCTGTGTGAGGAGTGTCAGAACACAGTCCTGCTGTGTGTGGAGTGTCAGAACACAGTCCTGCTGTGTGAGGAGTGTCATAACACAGTCCTGCTGTGTGTGGAGTGTCAGAACACAGTCCTGCTGTGTGAGGAGTGTCAGAACACAGTCCTGCTGTGTGTGGAGTGTCAGAACACAGTCCTGCTGTGTGAGGAGTGTCAGAACACAGTCCTGCTGTGTGTGGAGTGTCAGAACACAGTCCTGCTGTGTGTGGAGTGTCAGCACACAGTCCTGCTGTGTGAAGAGTGTCAGCACACAGTCCTGCTCTGTGAGGAGTGTCAGAACACAGTCCTGCTGTGTGAGGAGTGTCAGAACACAGTCCTGCTGTGTGTGGAGTGTCAGAACACAGTCATGCTGTGTGAGGAGTGTCATAACACAGTCCTGCTGTGTGTGGAGTGTCAGAACACAGTCCTGCTGTGTGAGGAGTGTCAGAACACAGTCCTGCTGTGTGTGGAGTGTCAGAACACAGTCCTGCTGTGTGAGGAGTGTCAGAACACAGTCCTGCTGTGTGTGGAGTGTCAGAACACAGTCCTGCTGTGTGTGGAGTGTTAGCACACAGTCCTGCTGTGTGAGGAGTGTCAGCACACAGTCCTGCTCTGTGAGGAGTGTCAGAACACAGTCCTGCTGTGTGAGGAGTGTCAGCACACAGTCCTGCTCTGTGAGGAGTGTCAGAACACAGTCCTGCTGTGTGAGGAGTGTCAGCACACAGTCTTGCTCTGTGAGGAGTGTCAGCACACAGTCCTGCTGTGTGTGAGGAGTGTCAGCACACAGTCCTGCTGTGTGTGGAGTGTCAGAACACAGTCCTGCTGTGTGAGGAGTGTCAGAACACAGTCCTGCTGTGTGAGGAGTGTCAGAACACAGTCCTGCTGTGTGAGGAGTGTCAGAACACAGTCCTGCTCTGTGAGGAGTGTCAGAACACAGTCCTGCTGTGTGTGAGGAGTGTCAGCACACAGTCCTGCTGTGTGTGGAGTGTCAGAACACAGTCCTGCTGTGTGTGAGGAGTGTCAGAACACAGTCCTGCTGTGTGAGGAGTGTCAGAACACAGTCCTGCTGTGTGAGGAGTGTCAGAACACGGTCCTACTCTGTGAGTAGTGTGAGCACACAGTCCTGCTGTGTTAGGAGTGTCAGAACACAGTCCTGCTGTATGGGGAGTGTCAGAACGCAGTCCTGCTCTGTGAGGAGTGTCAGAACACAATCCTGCTCTTTGAGGATTGTCAGCATACAGTCGTACTGTGTGAGGAGTTCAGGAACACAGTCCTGCTGCGTGAGGAGTGTCAGGACACATGCCTGCACTGTTAGGAGTGTCAGAACACAGTCGTGATGTGTTAGGGGTGTCAGAGCAAAGCCCTGTTTTTTGATGGTTGTCAGAACACAGTCCTTCTCTGTGAAGAGTGTCAGAACACAGTCCTGCTCTGTGAGGCTTGTCAGCACACAGTCCTGCTCTGTGAGGAGTGTCAGCACAGAGTCCTGCTTTGTATGGAGTGTCAGAACACAGTCCTCATCTCTGAAAAGCGTCAGAACAGAGTCCTTCTCTGTGAGAAGTGTCAGAACACAGTCCTGCTGTGTGAGGAGTGTCAGCACACAGTCCTGCTCTGTGAGGAGTGTCAGAACACAGTCCTGCTGTGTGAGGAGTGTCAGCACACAGTCTTGCTCTGTGAGGAGTGTCAGCACACAGTCCTGCTGTGTGTGAGGAGTGTCAGCACACAGTCCTGCTGTGTGTGGAGTGTCAGAACACAGTCCTGCTGTGTGAGGAGTGTCAGAACACAGTCCTGCTGTTTGAGGAGTGTCAGAACACAGTCCTGCTGTGTGAGGAGTGGCAGAACACAGTCCTGCTGTGTGAGGAGTGTCAGAACACAGTCCTGCTGTGTGAGGAGTGTCAGAACACAGTCCTGCTCTGTGAGGAGAGTCAGAACACAGTCCTGCTGTGTGTGAGGAGTGTCAGCACACAGTCCTGCTGTGTGTGGAGTGTCAGAACACAGTCCTGCTGTGTGTGAGGAGTGTCAGAACACAGTCCTGCTGTGTGAGGAGTGTCAGAACACAGTCCTGCTGTGTGAGGAGTGTCAGAACACGGTCCTACTCTGTGAGTAGTGTGAGCACACAGTCCTGCTGTGTTAGGAGTGTCAGAACACAGTCCTGCTGTATGGGGAGTGTCAGAACGCAGTCCTGCTCTGTGAGGAGTGTCAGAACACAATCCTGCTCTTTGAGGATTGTCAGCATACAGTCGTACTGTGTGAGGAGTTCAGGAACACAGTCCTGCTGCGTGAGGAGTGTCAGGACACAGTCGTGATGTGTTAGGGGTGTCAGAGCAAAGCCCTGTTTTTTGATGGTTGTCAGAACACAGTCCTTCTCTGTGAAGAGTGTCAGAACACAGTCCTGCTCTGTGAGGCGTGTCAGCACACAGTCCTGCTCTGTGAGGAGTGTCAGCACAGAGTCCTGCTTTGTATGGAGTGTCAGAACACAGTCCTCATCTGTGAAAAGCGTCAGAACAGAGTCCTTCTCTGTGAGAAGTGTCAGCACTCAGTCGTGATGTGTGAGGAGTGTCAGAACACAGACCTGCTCTGTGAGGAGTGCCAGAACACAGGTCTGCTCTGTGAGGAGTGTCAGAACACAATTGTGATGTGTGATTAGTGTCATAACACAGTCCTGCTCTATGATGAGTGTCAGAACTCAGTCCTGCTCTGTGAGGAGTGCCAGAGCACACTCCCACTCTGTGACTCGTGTCAGCACAAAGTCCTGATCTGCGAGGAGTGTCAGAACACAGTCCTTCTCTCTGAAAAGTGTCAGAACAGAGTCCTGCTGAGTGAGAAGTGTCAGCACACAGTCCTTCTCTCTGAAAAGTGTCAAGACACAGTCCTGCTGTGTGAGGAGTGTCAGAACACAGTCCTGCTGTGTGAGGAGTGTCAGAACACAGTCCTGCTGTGTGAGGAGTGTCAGCACACAGTCCTGCTGTGTGAGGAGTGTCAGAACACAGTCCTGCTGTGTGAGGAGTGTCAGAACACAGTCCTGCTGTGTGTGGAGTGTCAGAACACAGTCCTGCTGTGTGAGGAGTGTCAGCACACAGTCCTGCTCTGTGAGGAGTGTCAGCACACAGTCCTGCTGTGTGTGGAGTGTCAGAACACGGTCCTGCTCTGTGAGGAGTGTCAGAACACGGTCCTGCTCTGTGAGGAGTGTCAGAACACAGTCCTGCTGTGTGAGGAGTGTCAGAACACAATCCTGCTCTGTGAGGAGTGTCAGCACACAGTCCTGCTGTGTGAGGAGTGTCAGAACACAGTCCTGCTCTGTGAGGAGTGTCAGAACACAGTCCTGCTCTGTGAGGAGTGTCAGCACACAGTCCTGCTCTGTGAGGAGTGTCAGAACACATGTCTGCTCTCTGAGGAATGTCAGCGCACAGTCCTGCTGTGTGAGGAGTGTGAGAACACAGTCCTGCTCTGTGAGGAGTGTCAGAACACAGTCCTGCTCTGTGAGGAGTGTCAGCACACAGTCCTGCTGTGTGTGGAGTGTCAGAACACAGTCCTGCTGTGTGAGGAGTGTCAGAACACGGTCCTGCTCTGTGAGGAGTGTCAGAACACAGTCCTGCTGTGTGAGGAGTGTCAGAACACAATCCTGCTCTGTGAGGAGTGTCAGCACACAGTCCTGCTGTGTGAGGAGTGTCAGAACACAGTCCTGCTCTGTGAGGAGTGTCAGAACACAGTCCTGCTCTGTGAGGAGTGTCAGCACACAGTCCTGCTCTGTGAGGAGTGTCAGAACACATGTCTGCTCTCTGAGGAATGTCAGCGCACAGTCCTGCTGTGTGAGGAGTGTCAGAACACAGTCCTGCTCTGTGAGGAGTGTCAGAATACAGTCCTGCTCTGTGAGGAGTGTCAGAACACAGTCCTGCTCTGTGAGGAGCGTCAGAACAATCCTGCTCTGTGAGGAGTATCAGCACACAGTCCTGCTCTGTGAGGAGCGTCAGAACAATCCTGCTCTGTGAGGAGTGTCAGAACACGGTCCTGCTCTGTGACGAGTGTCAGAACACAGTCCTGCTGCATGAGAAGTGTCAGAACACCGGCGTGCTCTGTAGGGAGTTTCAGCACACAGTCCTGCTCTGTGAGGAGTGTCAGAGCACAGTCCTGCTCTATGACGAGTGTCAGAACACAGTCCTGCTCTCTGAGGACTGTCAGAACTCAGTCCTATTCTGTGAGAACTGTCAGCTCACAGTCCTGCTCTGTGAGGACTATTAACTCACAGTCCTGCTCTGCGAAGACTGTCAGTTCACAGTCCTGCTCTGTGAGGCCTGTCAGCTCATAGTCCTCCTCTGTGTGGACTGTCAGTTCACAGTCCTGCTCTGTGAGGACTGTCAGCTCACATTCCTGGTTTGTGTGATCTGTCAGGTCACAGTCATGCTCTGTGTCGACTCTCAGATCACATTCCTACTCTGTTGTGACTGTCAGATCAGAGTCCTGCTCTGTGAGGACTGTCAGGTCACAGTCCTGCTTCGTGAGAACTGTCAGGTCACAGTCCTGCTCTGTAATGATTGTCGGCTCACAGTCCTGCTCTGTGATGACTGTCAGATCACAGTCCTGCTCTGTGAGGACTGTCTGCTCACACTCCTGCTCTGTGAGGACTGTCTGCTCACAGTCCTGCTCTGGAAGGACTGTCTGCTTACAGTCCTGTTCTGGAAGGACTGTCAGCTCAGAGTCCTGCTCTGTGAGGACTGTCAGCTCACATTCCTGCTCTGTGATGACTGTCAGCTCACAGTCCTGCTCTGTGAGGACTGTCTGCTCACAGTCCTGCTCTGGAAGGACTGTCAGATCACAGTCGTGCTCTGTAATGACTGTCGGCTCACAGTCCTGCTCTGTGAGGACTGTCGGCTCACAGTCCTGCTCTGGAAGGACTCTCAGATCACAGTCCTGCTCTGTGAGGACTGCCAGACCACAGTCCTGCTCCGTGAGGACTGTCAGATCACAGTTCTGCTCTGTGAGGACTGTCAGCTCACAGTCCTGCTCTGTGAGGACTGTCAGATCACAGTCCTGCTCTGGAAGGACTGTCAGATCACAGTCCTGCTCTGTGAGGACTGTCAGCTGACAGTCCTGCTCTGGAAGGTCTGTCAGATGACAGTCCTGATCTGGAAGGACTGTCAGATCACAGTCCTGCTCTGGAAGGACTGTCAGATCACAGTCCTGCTCTGGAAGGTCTGTCAGATGACAGTCCTGCTCTGTGAGGACTGTTAGCTCACAGTCCTGCCCTGGAAGGTCTGTCAGATGACAGTCCTGCTCTGTGAGGACTGTCTGCTCACAGTCCTGCTCTGGAAGGACTGTCAGATCACAGTCGTGCTCTGTAATGACTGTCGGCTCACAGTCCTGCTCTGTGAGGACTGTCGGCTCACAGTCCTGCTCTGGAAGGACTCTCAGATCACAGTCCTGCTCTGTGAGGACTGCCAGACCACAGTCCTGCTCTGTGAGGACTGTCAGATCACAGTCCTGCTTTGTGAGGACTGTCTGCTCACAGTCCTTCTCTGTGAGGGCTGTCAGATCACAGTTCTGCTCTGTAATGACTGTCGGCTCGCAGTCCTACTCTGTGAGGACTGTCGGCTCACAGTCCTGCTCCGTGAGGACTGTCAGATCACAGTTCTGCTCTGTGAGGACTGTCAGCTCACAGTCCTGCTCTGTGAGGACTGTCAGATCACAGTCCTGCTCTGGAAGGACTGTCAGCTCACAGTCCTGCTCTGTGAGGACTGTCAGCTGACAGTCCTGCCCTGGAAGGTCTGTCAGATGACAGTCCTGCTCTGTGAGGACTGTCAGCTCACAGTCCTGCTCTGGAAGGTCTGTCAGATGACAGTCCTGATCTGGAAGGACTGTCGGATCACAGTTCTGCTCTGGAAGGACTGTCAGATCACAGTCCTGCTCTGGAAGGTCTGTCAGATGACAGTCCTGCTCTGGAAGGTCTGTCAGATGACAGTCCTGCTCTGGAAGGACTGTCAGATCACAGTCCTGCTCTGGAAGGTCTGTCAGATCACAGTCCTGCTCTGGAAGGTCTGTCAGATCACAGTCCTGCTCTGGAAGGTCTGTCAGATCACAGTCCTGCTCTGGAAGGTCTGTCAGATCACAGTCCTGCTCTGGAAGGTCTGTCAGATCACAGTCCTGCTCTGGAAGGTCTGTCAGCTCACAGTCCTGCTCTGGAAGGTCTGTCAGATCACAGTCCTGCTCTGGAAGGTCTGTCAGATCACAGTCCTGCTCTGGAAGGACTGTCAGATCACAGTCCTGCTCTGGAAGGTCTGTCAGATCACAGTCCTGCTCTGGAAGGTCTGTCAGATCACAGTCCTGCTCTGGAAGGTCTGTCAGATCACAGTCCTGCTCTGGAAGGTCTGTCAGCTCACAGTCCTGCTCTGGAAGGTCTGTCAGATCACAGTCCTGCTCTGGAAGGACTGTCAGATCACAGTCCTGCTCTGGAAGGTCTGTCAGATCACAGTCCTGCTCTGGAAGGTCTGTCAGATCACAGTCCTGCTCTGGAAGATCTGTCAGATCACAGTCCTGCTCTGGAAGGTCTGTCAGATCACAGTCCTGCTCTGGAAGGTCTGTCAGATCACAGTCCTGCTCTGGAAGGTCTGTCAGATCACAGTCCTGCTCTGGAAGGTCTGTCAGATCACAGTCCTGCTCTGGAAGGTCTGTCAGATCACAGTCCTGCTCTGGAAGGTCTGTCAGATCACAGTCCTGCTCTGGAAGGTCTGTCAGATCACAGTCCTGCTCTGGAAGGACTGTCAGATCACAGTCCTTCTCTGGAAGGTCTGTCAGATCACAGTCCTGCTCTGGAAGGTCTGTCAGCTCACAGTCCTGCTCTGGAAGGTCTGTCAGATCACAGTCCTGCTCTGGAAGGTCTGTCAGATCACAGTCCTGCTCTGGAAGGACTGTCAGATCACAGTCCTGCTCTGGAAGGTCTGTCAGATCACAGTCCTGCTCTGGAAGGTCTGTCAGATCACAGTCCTGCTCTGGAAGGTCTGTCAGATCACAGTCCTGCTCTGGAAGGTCTGTCAGCTCACAGTCCTGCTCTGGAAGGTCTGTCAGATCACAGTCCTGCTCTGGAAGGACTGTCAGATCACAGTCCTGCTCTGGAAGGTCTGTCAGATCACAGTCCTGCTCTGGAAGGTCTGTCAGATCACAGTCCTGCTCTGGAAGGTCTGTCAGATCACAGTCCTGCTCTGGAAGGTCTGTCAGATCACAGTCCTGCTCTGGAAGGTCTGTCAGATCACAGTCCTGCTCTGGAAAGATCACAGTCTGCTCAGCTCACAGTCCTGCTCTGGAAGGTCTGTCAGATCACAGTCCTGCTCTGGAAGGACTGTCAGCTCACAGTCCTGCTCTGGAAGGACTGTCAGATCACAGTCCTGCTCTGGAAGGACTGTCAGATCACAGTCCTGCTCTGTAATAACTGTCGGCTCACAGTCACTCTCACCAGACTCCCCGCTGAAAGTCCCTCTCCCACACTCTACCCGGTCTACCCAATTTTCCAACAGTTTTCTCCAAAAGGGCATTAAGCATAGGCCTAATTACTTTTTACCACATTGGCTTTATTCAAATATACATCGCCTAGATATTTATGACTTAAATTGGGACGGTCATGGACAGCAAAAATTAGTGAGATAATTTTCGGGTGTAAACATAAACGGGGTGTTTCATAATGATTAAGCCGATTTTAAGGCAGAACTGCATTGAAATTAGGTCCATTATTTTTAAACGTGGTGTTTCAAAATGATGAACCCAGTTTTAACGCAGAACTGCTTTGAAATTAGGTCTATTTTTTAAACGGGGTGTTTCAAAATAATGGACCCAATTTTAAGGCAGAACTGCATTGAAATTAGGTCCATTACTTTTAAACGGGATGTTTCAAAATTATGGACCCGATTTTAAGGCAGAACTGCATTGAAATTAGGTCTATATTTTTAAACACTGTGTATTGTGTTGATGTTGACAAGGCAGTGTTGTGGGGCCCCCGGGTCCCTGTGCTGGGGATTTTGTGCACTTGGGACCCCTTGGGCACCCTCTGGGGGACTTTTGGGGTGATCTTTTGGGAATTTTTTGGAAGTTTTGGTGATTTGTGGGGGAGTTTTAGGGATTTTTGGGTGAGAGGGAATGTTTTAGGGATTTTTGAATAGTTTTTGGGGAGTTTATCTATTTTTTTAAAGTTTTGGGTAGTTTTTCGGATTTTGTGAATTCTGGGGGATTTTTTGGGATTTTGATGGATTTTGAAGATTTTGGGGATTATTTAGGAGGAATTTCTAGGGTTTTGGGGGATTTTTTTAGACTTTCTGGGACTTGGATGTCTGGAAAGACTGTTGGACTTCCTTGGGAGAATTTTGAGGGACTTTTTAGGGGACTTTTGGAATTTCTGAAGGACTTTTTGGGGACTTTTTTTGGCTTTCTGAAAATTTATTGGATATTTTGGGGGCCAATGGGACTTTCTGTGACGTTCTGGGACGTTCTGGGACTTTCTGGGACGTTCTGGGACGTTCTGGGACGTTCTGGGACGTTCTTTACTTATTGGCACTTTCTGGGATTTTGGGTGACCTTTTGGGACTTTCTGGGATTTTATGCGATTTTGGGGACTTTTTGGGACTTTATGCAGTTTTGGGGACTTTCTGGAACTTTCTGGGAACCTTGGGACTTCCTAGGTCCTTCTGGGACTTTAGGAGAAATTCTGAAACCCTTTGGGACTTGCTGGGACCTCTTGGAAATCCCAATGGGCTCCAAATGTCCCAACAAGTCCCAATAAGTCCTAATACATTCCAATACGTCCTAATGAGTCTCACTACGTCCCAATACGTCCTAATGAGTCCCAAAACGTCCTAATAAGTCCCAATATGTCCCAATGCGTCTAATAATCTCAATACATCCCAGTATGTCCCAGTACGTCCCAATACGTCCTAATGAATCTCAATAAGTCCCAATACGTCCCAGTACGTTCTAAGGAGTCCCAATACCTCCCAGTACGTAATAATAAGTCCCAATACGTCCCAATACGTCCTAATGAGTCCCAACACATCCCAGAAAAATCCCAATTTGTCCCAGGACCTAAATAATTATCTTAGAAAAGAGGCCTAGTGTCAACATCTTGTCTTGCCCCACCAAACTAGGCCTACGCAAATTACTAATAACCAACATTATAAACATCTTTCATAGGCATAGGACGTGCAAATATTTCCAGCCTATTGGGAAAAACAAGCCTATCTGAAATAGGTGACATAAACATTGTTTTGAGTAGGCCTATTGCGTTATAACAGGCATACAATACAGCCTCTGACACTGCCAGTAGGCCTACAATAGAACTACTGACAGTGTCAGTAATAGTACAAAGAACAGTGCTAGTAGGCCTATATAATACAAATTGTCAGCAGGCCTATAATAGTGCAAAGTGTCAGTAGGCCTATCATAATAAAAAGAAGTGGCAGTAGGCCTACAACATAACTACTGACAGTGTCAGTAGGCCTACATTAGTACAAAGAACAGTTTCAGTAGGCGTATAATAGTACAAAGAGCCAGTAGGCCTATAATACTACAAATAAGTGCCAATAGGCCTACAGTAGTACAAAGAACAGTGTCAGTAGGCCTAGAGTAGTACATAGAACAGTACCACATGGCCTAGAATAGTACAAAAACAGTGCCAGTAGGCCTACAACAGAGCCTAGGCCAGTGCAGAGAAAAGGTGTGAAATTCTCGATGCCTTTTCACGAGGTCAATAGGCCTAGCACTTGTGCCTAAATTTCAGCACTGCCAAAGAATTCACAGTTGGCCTAGGAAGGCCTACAAATTTTTTCTCAAATTTCAGAAAGTGAGGGAAAACTAGAGGCCTAAACAGACTTACACCAAAACAATTACGAATTATTAGTAGGCCTATTAAAAATTATTGTTAGGCCTAGTTCATGGTACTAATATCTAGCTACAATTATCTAGAAACATCTAGAACCTTCCAGAACGATCTAGAACTATACAGATCAATCTAGAGCCATCTTGAACCATCTAGAACCATCTAGATCCACCTAGAACCATCTAGATCCATCTTGAACCATTTAGATCCATCTAGATCCACCTAGAACCATCTAGATCCATCTTGAACCATTTAGATCCATCTAGATCCACCTAGAACCATCAAGATCAGTCTAGATCCACCTAGAACCATCTAGAACCATCTATATCCATCTAGATCCATCTAGAACCATATAGATCCATCTAGAACCATCTAGATCCATCTAGAGCCATCTAGAGCCATCTAGATCCATCTGAACCATCTAGATCCATCTAGGTCCATCTAGAACCACCTAGATACATCTAGAACCATATAGATCCATCTAGATCAGCGGTTCCAAACTTTTTCAGCTTGTTACCCAATTTAACATGCCACATAAAGCATGTTACCCCTTTCACAAAATGTTATTATTGATATATATGGCTAAACGTGAACATATACAGCCTCGCATACTCTGCTAATCCTAGCAAAACCATTGAAAACGTAAGAACCACACATACATTATATATAAAATTAATAATAGCTACAAATTCAGAGTAACAGTGGGTAAATACTAACTATATACTGCACAGGGCAGTACACATACATACCAGCTTAGGTCTACCTCGGCTGATGCTCACAGATAAACTCACTCAGGAAGTGAGTGACGCGTACTGGACAGGTCCATCTGGGCTACTGAGTGACTTTTGTCCAGGAAGTGAGTGACGCGTACTGGACAGGTCGATCTGGGCTACTGAGTGACTTTTGTCCAGGAAGTGAGTGACACGTACTGGACAGGTCGATCTGGGCTACTGAGTGACTTTTGTCCAGGAAGTGAGTGATGCGTACTGGACAGGTCGATCTGGGCTACTGAGTGACTTTTGTCCAGGAAGTGAGTGATGCGTACTGGACAGGTCCATCTGGGCTACTGAGTGACTTTTGTCCTGAAGCATACTTGTCAAAATACTTTTGGGTTTCCACACACTTACCTATATATTTCTTCTAATACTGTATATTAGTTTTTGATGTTTATTGTTATTTGGTTTAACTTTATTACTTACTTATAATAGGTTTACTTTACAACTTTATATACTAAGACAAAGTTAACAATAATCCTCATACCGGGTACCGCATTGTTTTCTGGATTCTCAGAATTAATAACTTTTTTTCTGTCACCCCTCCATTACCCCCCAAAAATGGTTAAATTACCCCCAGGGGGTAATTTACCCCCAGTTTGTGAACCACTGTACTAGAACCATCTAGATCCCTCTAGAACCATCTAGAACCACATAGAACCATTTAGATCAGTGGTTCCCAAACTGGGGGTAAATTACCCCCTGGGGGTAATTTACCCCCAGTTTGGGAACCACTGTTAACTAGATCCATCTAGATCCCTCTAGAACCATCTAGAACCACATAGAACCATTTAGATCAGTGGTTTCCAAACTGGGGTTAAATTACCCCCTGGGGGTAATTTACCCCCAGTTTGGGAACCACTGTTAACTAGATCCATCTAGATCCTTCTAGAACCATCTAGAACCACATAGAACCATTTAGATCAGTGGTTTCCAAACTGGGGGTAAATTACCCCCTGGGGGTAATTTAACCATTTTTGGGGGGTAATGGAGGGGTGACAGAAAAAAAGTTACGGATTCTGAAAATCCATAAAACAATGCGGTACCCGGTATGAGGATTATTGTTAACTTTGTCTTAGTATATAAAGTTGTAAAGTAAACCTACTATAAGTAAGTAATAAAGTTAAACCAAATAACAATAAACATCAAAAACTAATATACAGTATTAGAAAAGAAGAAATATATAGCTAAGTGTGTGGAAACCCGAAAGTATTTTGACAAGTATGCTTCAGGACAAAAGTCACTCAGTAGCCCAGATCGACCTGTCCAGTACGCGTCACTCACTTCCTGGACAAAAGTCACTCAGTAGCCCAGATCGACCTGTCCAGTACGCGTCACTCACTTCCTGGACAAAAGTCACTCAGTAGCCCAGATCGACCTGTCCAGTACGCGTCACTCACTTCCTGGACAAAAGTCACTCAGTAGCCCAGATCGACCTGTCCAGTACGCGTCACTCACTTCCTGAGTGAGTTTATCTGTGAGCATCAGCCGAGGTAGACATAAGCTGGTATGTATGTGTACTGCCCTGTGCAGTATATAGTTAGTATTTACCCACTGTTACTGTGAATTTGTAGCTATTATTAATTTTATATATAATGTATGTGTGGTTCTTACGTTTTCAATGGTTTTGCTAGGATTAGCAGAGTATGCGAGGCTGTATACGTTCACGTTTAGCCAGATATATCAATAATGACATTGTGTGAAAGGGGTAACATGCTTTATGTGGCATGTTAAATTGGGTAACAAGCTGAAAAAGTTTGGGAACCACTGATTTAGATCCACCTAGAACCATCTAGATACGTCTAGAATAATCTAGAACCATATATATCCATTTAAATCCATCTAGAACCATCTACATCCATCTAGATCCATCTTGAACCCTCTAGATCCATCTAGAACAATATAGATCTATCTAGATCCATCTAGAACCATCTAGATCCATGTAGATGCATCTTGAACCCTCTAGATCCATTTAGAACCATCTAGATCCATCTAGAGCCATGTAGAACCATCTAGAGCCATCTAGATCCATCTATATCCATCTAGAACCATCTAGAACTATCTAGAACCATCTAGATCCATCTAGAGCCATCTAGAACCATCTAGAACCATATAGATCTATCTAGATCAGGTATAATCATTTAGAATAATCTAGGTCCATCTAGGTCCATCTAGATCCGTCTAGAACCATCTAGATAAATCTAGAACCATAAATATCCATCTAAATCCATCAATATCCGTTTTGAACCATCTAGATCCATCTAGAGCCATTTAGATCCATCTAGAACCATCTAGAACTCTCTAGATCTATCTAGAAACATCTAGATCCATCTAGAACCAACTAGATCCATCTAGATCCATCTAGAACCATCTAGATCCATCTAGATCCATCTAGAACCATCTAAAATCATATAGATCCTTCTAGATCCGTCTAGATCCATCCTGAACCATCTAGATCCATCTAGATCCATCTAGAGCCATTTAGATCCATCTAGAATCATATAGAACTCTCTAGATCCATCTAGAACCATTTAGATAGATCTAGAACCATCTAGATCCATCTAGATTCATCTAGAACCATCTAGATCCATCTAGAACCATCTATATCCAATTAGATCCATCTAGATCCCTCTAGAACCATCTAGAACCACATAGATCCATCTAGAATCATCTAGAACCATATATATCCATTTAAATCCATCTAGAGCATCTAGATCCATCTAGATCCATCTTGAACTCTCTAGATCCATCTAGAACCATCTAGAACTATATAGATCTATCTAGATCCATCTAGAACCATTTAGAACCGTCTAGAACCATCTAGACCAATCTAGATCCATCTAGAACTATCTAGAACCATCTAGATATATCTAGATACATCTATAGCCATCTAGAACCATCTAGAACCATCTAAAACCATCTAGATCCATCTAGATCCATCTAGAACCATCTAGAACCATATAGATCCATCTAGATCAGGTAGAATTATTTAGAATAATCTAGATCCATCTAGAACCATCTAGATCCATCTAGAACCATCTAGATCCGTCTAGAACCATCTAGACCGGTCTAGAACCATATAGATCCATCTAGAGCCATAAATACCCTTCTAGATCCATCTATATCCGTCTTGAACCATCTAGATCCATCTAGAGCCATTTAGATCCATCTAGAACCACATAGATCCATCTAGAATCATCTAGAACCATATATATCCATTTAAATCCACCTAGAGCATGTAGATCCATCTTGAACTCTCTAGATCCATCTAGAACCATCTAGAACTATATAGATCTATCTAGATCCATCTAGAACCATCTAGAACCGTCTAGAACCATCTAGGTCCATGTAGATGCATCTTGAACCCTCTAGATCCATCTAGAACCCTCTAGATCCATCTAGAACCATCTAGACCAATCTAGATCCATCTAGAACCATCTAGAACCATATAGATCCATCTAGATTAGGTAGAATCATTTAGAATAATCTAGATCCATCTAGAACCATCTAGATCCATCTAGAACCATCTAGATCTGTCTAGAACCATCTAGACCGGTCTAGAACCAGCTAGATCCATCTAGAGCCATAAATATCCTTCTAGATCCATCTATATCCGTCTTGAACCATCTAGATCCATCTAGAGCCATTTAGATCCATCTAGAACCATCTAAAACTCTCTAAATCCATCTAGAAACATCTAGATCCATCTAGAACCATATAGATCCATCTAGATCCATCTAGAATCATTTAGATCCATCTAGATCCATCCTGAGCCATCTAGAATCATATATATCCATCTAGATCCAACTAGATCCATCTTTAACCATCTAGATCCATCTAGAGCCATTTAGATCCATCTAGAACCATATAGAACTCTCTAGATCCATCTGGAACCATCTAGATAGATTTAGAACCATCTAGATCCATCTAGAACCATCTAGATCCATCTAGAACCATCTAGATCCATCTAGAACCATCTAGATCCAACTAGATCCACCTAGATCCCTCTAGAACCATCTAGAGCCACATAGATCCATCTAGAATCATCTAGAACCATATATATCCATTTAAATCCATCTAGATCCATCTAGACCCATCTTGAACCCTCTAGATCCATCTAGAACCATCTAGATTCCTCTAGATCCATCTAGAACCAATTTAGAACTATATAGATCTATCTAGATCCATCTATAACCATCTTGATCCATGTAGATGCATCTTGAACCCTCTAGATCAATCTAGATCCATCTAGAACCCTCTAGATCCATCTAGAAACATCTAGATCTATCTATAGCCATCTAGACCAATCTAGAACCATCTAGAACCATCTAGATCCATCTAGATTCATCTAGAAAGGTCTAGAACCATCTAGAACCATATAGATCCATCTAGATCAGGTAGAATCATTTAGAATAATCTAGGTCCGTCTAGAACCATCTAGATCCATCTAGATCCATCTAGAACCATCTAGATCCGTCTAGAACCATCTAGACCGGTCTAGAACCATCTAGATCCATCTAGAACCATCTAGATCCATCTAGAACCATAAATATCCTTCTAGATCCATCTATATCCGTCTTGAACCATCTAGATCCATCTAGAGCCATTTAGATCCATCTAGAACCATCTAGAACTCTCTAGATCCATGTAGAACATCTCGATCCATCTAGAACCATCTAGACCCATCTAGATCCATCTAGAACCATCTAGACTCATATAGATCCATTTAGATCCATCTAGATCCATCTTGAACCATCTAGATTCCTCTAGAGCCGTTTAGATCCATCTAGAACCATAGAGAACTCTCTAGATCCATCTAGATCCATCTAGAAACATATAGAACCATCTAGAAACATCCAAAATCTTTCAGAACAATCTAGAACTATACAGATCCATCTAGATGCAACTAGAACCACCTAGAAAATCTGCAGTCATATAGAACCATCTAGAGTAATCTAGAACCATCTACAATCGTCTACAACCATCTAGATCCATTTAGAAATATCTAGATCAAGAACAATCTAGATCCATCTAGAATTATTTAGAACCAAATTGATCCATCTAGAACCATCTAGAACAATCTAGAGTCATATAGATCTACCTATATCCATCTAAAACCATCTAGAACTATATAGATACATCTAGATCATCTAGATCCATCTAGAATAATCTAGGCCCATCTAGAAAGATCTAGATCCATCTTGAACCATCTAGACCCATCTAGAACCATCTAAATCTATTTAGATTCATCTTGAATCATCTAGATCCATCTAGATCCATCTAGAACCATCTAGATACATCTTGAACCATCTAGAGCTATCTAGATTCATCTAGAACCATCTAGATCCATCTAGATGCATCTAGAACCATCTAGATACATCTACAACCATCTAGAAACATCCAAAATCTTCCAGAACAATCTAGAACTGCACAGATCCTTCTAGATGCAACTAGAACCACCTAGAAAATCTGCAGTCATATAGAACCACCTAGAGTAATCTAGAACCTTCTACAGTCATCTACAACCATCTAGATCCATTTAGAAATATCTAGATCAAGAACAGTCTAGATCCATCTAGAATTATTTAGAACCAAATTGATCCATCTAGAACCATCTAGAATAATCAAGAACCATCCATCATCTAGAACATCTAGAATTATCTAAAATAATCAAGAATCATATAGAATAATCTAGAACCATCTAAAATAATCTAGAAGATCTGGAACATCTAGAACTATCCAGAATCATCCAATACCATCTAGAATCAATTGGAACCATCTAGAACTATCTAGAACCGTCTACAAACATCCAGAACCATCTAGAATAATCTGGAATTATCAAGAATAATCTACAAGTTTCTAGAGATATCTAGAATAATTCAAAGCCATCTAGAATAATCTAGAACCATCTAGAATAATCTAGAACCATCTAGAATAATCTAGAACCATTTGGAATAATTTAGAACTATCTAGAACAATCTAGGCCAACTAGAATAACCTAGAACCATCTAGAGTCACCTAGAATAATCTAGAACCTTCTAGAACCATCTAGAATAATTTAGAATAATATAGAACCAGCAGAACCTACTAGAACCATCTAAAATAATCTAGAGCCATCTAGAGTAAACTATTATATCTAGAACCTTCTAGAACAATATTAAACTATCTAGAATAATCTAGAACTATATAGGACAATCTAGAATCATCTAGAATAATCAAGAGCCGTCTATAATCATCTAGAAAAATACAGAACCCTCCAGAACATACAGAACCATCTAGAATAATCTAGAACCTTCTAGAACCTTCTGCAACCATATTGAGCATCTAGAATAATCTAGAATAATCAAGAACCTCCAAGAACAATCTAGATTCATCTAGAACCATATAGAGTAATCTACCATCATTTAGAACCAATTAGAACCATCTTGAACCATCTAGAACAATCTAGAACTGTCTATAACCATCTAGAATCATCTAGAACAGTCTAAAATTATTTAGAACCATCTGGAATAATCTAGAGCCATCTAGAATCATGTAGAACCATTCATATAAATCTAGAACCATTTTGAACCATCTAGAACCATCCACAACAATCTAGAGCCATATAGAACTATTTAGAAACATCTGGAACCATCTAGAATAATCTAGAACCATCTAGAACTATATAGAACCATCTAATATAAAGACACAAAAACATTTAAGATAAATTTGTTTAGTAAAAATAGATCAGTGGAGGGATAACTATATTATTATTATTATTATTATTATTATTATTAATATTGTTATTATAATTGTAATTAATATGTTATTGTTATTATTATTATTATTATTATTATTATTATTATTATTATTATTATTATTATTATTATTATTATTACAGTGGAACCTCGGTTATCGTTTGCTCTGGTTTTCTTCGAATTCGGTTTTCGGCTACTTTTTTCGTGGAAATTTAGTTCCAGTTTTCCTTCACCAACTCGGTTTTCGTCCACTGTACTGAATGTGTCCGCCGGAGCCCACACAAAACAGTCAGTCTGGCTTTGTTTCTCATCGAGTGACCATTACCCTGCCCATTCATGCGAAACATTTCATAATAATCCATTGTTTTTTGTATTTGTTTATTGAGTGCAACTGCTAAATAAGCCACTGCAGGGCCAAGGAAAGTTCCAACTGCCAGCCCTTTGATAAAGAAGGGGAGAAACACAATAGAATTCAAGAAAGAACTCGTAGCAAAGTACAGGGTTGGATGTGAGTGGCCAGGCTGTGGAAGAGTTGGTGGATGACCACAGTGAAGAGCTAACCACTGAAGAGCTGCGACACTTTCAGCTGGAGCAGCAACAGATCACAGCTGAGGAAATTGCTACAGAGAAGGAAGAGAGAGGGAAGAATGTGCATTCTTCAGTGATCAAGATGGAGTGAGTTGCAAAGTTTTGTGGAGAAATATCACCCTAACAAAGCTATTGCAAGTCATGTCTGCAATATGTTCAATGATAAAGGGCTCTGGTGGCTAACACTCACTCTCGCTTCACACAGTGAGGGCCTGGGTTCGATTCCCAGCCAGAGTAGAAACATTGGGTGTGTTTCTTTCCACCTATTGTCTATGTTCACCATCAGTACAATGG
Organism: Cherax quadricarinatus; assembly: GCF_038502225.1. NCBI lineage: Eukaryota > Metazoa > Arthropoda > Malacostraca > Decapoda > Parastacidae > Cherax > Cherax quadricarinatus. Next base: position 646,690 of record NW_027195035.1, read on the forward strand.
GTACCTGGGTGTTAGTCGACTGGTGTGGGTTGCATCCTGGGACACTGACCTAATTTGCCCGACATGCAGAGCAAAACAATGGGATTTCTACATAGTAGTATGTCATTGTTGTCAGCTAGGCCTGTATACCTTGTACATGTACTTATAGTAAAATAAAAAGACAAAAGATAATGCTTAGTCCCATTTCAGGCAAATCTTAAAGAGACGCCAGAAATGGACCTCTCTGAACAGATTTTTTGTGCAACAGGGGGCCCAATGACTCTCAAGCTGGTCCTAGTGCCAGTAAAAGACAAAGAAAGGAAATAACCCCAGATAGGGACTTGATACCTGAAGTCCTTATGGATGGGGATTCCCTTCCAGGTATTCCAATCAATAATCTTTCCTCCTCCCTCTTCCCTCCTTACCGTCTTCCATACGCCAACACGAGTCTTCGGTAAAAGTGATGTTAAATGTTCATTTATCCATTTCATTAGTCCTTTATATTTACTTCTCATTGTTTTCTGTACGTAAAACTATAGTTATTCTCTATAAAATGTAGTTTCTGTTAATATTTTTGGGAGTGTGGAACGGATTAATTGGATTTACATTATTTCTTATGGGAAATATTGCTTCAGTTTTCGTCAGATTTTCTGGAACGAATTAATGACGAAAACCGAGGTTCCACTGTATTATTGACATTGTTATTATTATTATTATTATTATTATTATTATTGTTATTATTGATATTATTATTTTATTATAATTATTATTTTTGTTATTATTATTATAATTATTATTGTTGCAATTATTATTATTATTATTATTATTATTATTGTTATTAATATTATTATTATTATTATAACAGGGTAAATTGTAAATGTAATTGTTAATGTTTCTGTTTAGTAAATGCTGTTTTTTCCTTGTTATTGTTGCTGTCTGCACTCTTCACACTGCCATCTGCGCTGTTTACACTGCTGTCTGTACTATCAACACTGCCATAGTTTCTGTCTGTGCTGTCCACACTGCTGTCTGCGCTGTCCACACTGTTGTCTGCGCTTTCCACACTGCTGTCTGTGCTGTTTACACTACTGTCTGTGCTCTCTATGCTGCTGTAGTTGCTGTCTGCGCAGTCCTCCTCTGTCAGGATGACATCCCTGCAGACCCTGCTGCCCCTGCAGCAGGCAGCAGGGGCCCCGCTGCATGCGTCAGCGTAGACCTGCGGGGCTCTAGCTCCAGAGACATCCGGTAGAGTGCATCATCAGAGAGCAGCAGACTAGAGTCCAGCAAGTAGGCTCTGACTCGTGGGTTCAGCTCTATCTTGTACGGTGTCTGCTGGAAGTGGCGGATCTCGCGGATAACATGCGCGATCTGTGGCAGAGCAAGCAGGGGTGAATATGCACAGTCTGTGCTGTAATCTGCACAATCTACTTCTTGTTACGTGAGTATGAGTCATAACAAGAACAATCTGGCCTAAAAGTGAGAAATCTGTGATATAATCTGTGCAACCTGTGCCACATGTGCAACCTGCACCATAGCCTGTACAACCTGTGCTGTAACCTGCACCATAATCTGCACAACCTGTGCCATAACCTGTGCAGTTTGTGGCATAAAATTCCTGTATATACAGCCAGGAATCGTCAAACCTGGTATATACAGTCATACAAAGCTAGTATATACAGTTCTACACAGCTGGTATATATAGTTCTATAAAGCTGGTATATACATTTCTATCAAGCTGGTATATACAGTCCTATAAAGCTGGTCTATACAGTCCTATAAAGCTAATACAGTCGACTCTCAACTAATGGCGGCATTAAGTAACGGCAATTTCATCTAACAGTGCTTTTTGCCGTAGAAAAAATGCCTTAACCAACGGCGAAAAACTTAACCAGCAATGTTTGTCTGGAACGTGTTGATGTGCCCGGAGCATGGCCTGAGCAGGCCCAGCCACTCCAAAAGTCAGTGTGCCATTGTTTACAAGCTGTTGCAGTCGGTTTCCACGTGTGCCTCCCATATATTTTGGATTATTCCACTATTTCTAGTGCTTGTAACTGCTAAATAAGCCACCATGAGTCCGAAGAAAGCTTCTAGTGCCAACCCTGTGTTAAAAAGAGTGAGAATTACTATGGAAATGAAGAAAGAGATCATTGAAAAATACGAGTGGAGTGCGTATGGCTGAGTTGGAAAGGCAATAAAACAAATTAAATTCAACCATCAGTACTATCTTGGCGAACAGACAGACAGTCAAGGAAGCTGTTGTTGTGAAAGATTCAAGTATGGTTTCAAAACGGAGACCACAAATAGCTGAAGAGGTAGAGAGACTTATCAGGTGATAGTGTTTCTCAGTCTATAATTTGTGAAAAGGCAAGGCAGTTGCATGATGATCTCATTAAGAAAATGCCTCAAAATAGTGCTGCTGCTGATGAATTTAAGGTCAGCAAAGGCTGGTTTGAGAGATTTAAGATTTGTAGTGGCATACACAGTGTGGTAAGGCAAGGTGAGGCAGGTAGTTCAGACAAAAATGTGGCTGAAAAATATGTGAAGAACTTTAAGGAATACATAGAGACTGACAACCTAAAAACTGAACAAGTGTTTAATTGTGACGAAACAGGCCTATTTTGGAAGAAACTGCCAAACAGAACCTACATTACTCAGGAAGAAACTGCCAAACAGGACCTACATTACTCAGGAAGAAAAGGCACTCCCAGGACACAAGCCTATGAAAGACAGGCTGACATTAATGTCATGTAGTAATGCTAGTGGTGATTGCAAAGTGAAGCTTTTATTGGTGCATCACTCTGAAACTCCCAGAGTGTTCAGAAAAAACAATATCGTCAAGGGTAATTTGTGTGAGCTGTGGAGATCAAACAGTAAGGCACAGGTCACTAGGGTATTTTTCTTGGACTGGTTTTATGGTGTGTTTGGCCCCACTGTGGCAAAACACCTCCAGGAAAAGAAATAGCCACTTAAGTGCCTCCTGGTAATGGACAATGCTCCTGCTCATCCTCACGACTTGCAAGAGGAAATTGCAGGGGAGTTTAGCTTCGTTAAGGTGAAGTTTTTGCCTCCTAATACCACTCCTCTCCTCCAGCCCATGGACCAGCAGGTCATTTCAAACTTCAAAAAACTCTACACAAAAGCAGTGTTTCAAAAGTGCTTTGAAGTGACCTCAGACACTCAGTTGACTCTAAGAGATTTTGGAAAGATCACTTCAATATCCTCAGTTGTGTAAAGCTTATAGGGAAGGCTTGGGAGTGAGTGACTAAGAGGACCTTGAACTCTGCTTGGAGGAAACTGTGGCCAGAATGTGTAGAACAGAGGGATGTTGAAGGGTTTGGGGCTAACCCTCAGGAGGCTATGCCAGTAGTGGAAGCTATTGTGTCATTGGGGAAGTCCTTGGGGTTGAAGGTTTGTGGCGAGGATGTGGAAGAGTTGGTGCAGAACGACGAGGAAGAACTAACCGCTACAGACCTGCAAGAACTTCAGGAGCAACAGCAACAGATCACACCTCAAGAATGTTCTTCAGAGCAGAATGAAGAGAGATGGAGGAAGATGACTTCATCAAGGATTAGGGAAATGTGTTCAATGTTTACAAAGGTACAAGCATTTATCGAAGAATTTTATCCTGTCACTGAAGTTGCAGCCGCACTGGCAACATGTACAATGACACTTGTGTCCCATTTTAGGGAAATCCTAAGGACACATGAGAAACAGAGCTCTAAGGACAGCTATTTTGTGCAACAGGGGTCCAGTGACTCTCAAGCTGGTCCTAGTGGCATTAAAAAACCAAGGAGGGAGGCAACCCCACCAGAGGACTTGGTACCTGAAGTCCTTCTGGGAGGGGATTCTCCTTCCAAGCAATAGACAATTCTGAATTTCCCTGCTGCTGGCACATCACTCATCAACAACTCCACAATAAAGGTAAGTGGCATTTAATTATTGTTTATTTTGCATGTCCCATTCCTTTCCATATAAGGAAACGTATATTCATGTAAAAAACTTTTTTTTATCAGGAACGGATTAATTTTATTTCCATTATTTCTTATGTGGAAAATTAACTCGACCAACGGCAAGCCCTCTGGAACGGATTAGTGCCATTGGTTGAGGGTCCACTGTATATACAGTCCTATAAAGCTGGCATATACAGTCCTATAAAGCTGGTGCATACAATCCTATAAAGGTGGTATATACAGTCCTATAAAGATGGTATATAAAGTCCCATAATGCTGGTATATAGTCCTGTAAAGCTGGTATATAGTCCTATAAAGCTAATATATACAGTTCTATAAAGCTGGTATATACAGATCTATAAAGCAGGTATATACAGTGCTATAAAGCTGGTATGTAGTCTTATAAAGAATAAAACTAATATATATAGTCTTATAAAGCTGGTATATAGTCCTGTAAAGCTAATATATACAGTCCTATAAAGCTGGTATATACAGTGCTATAAAGCTGGTATATACAGTCTTATAAAACTAATATATGCAATCCTATAAAGCTGGTATGTACATTCCTATAAAGCTAATATACACAGTCATATGAAGCTGATATATACACTACTATAACGTTGGTATATACAATCCCATAAAGCTGGTACAAACAGTCCTATAAAGCTGGTATATACAGTCATATAAAGCAGGTATATACAGTCCAATTAAGATGGTATATACAGTCCAATTAAGATGGTATATGCAGTTCTATAAAGCTAATGCATACAGCTCTATAGAGCTGGTATATACAATCCTTCTTCTTCTTCTTTCAACACACCAGCAGTATCCCACTGAGGCGGGGTGGCCCAAAAGACCTTTTAAATTTAATAATATATACAGGAGAAGGGGTTACTAGCCCCCTGCTCTCGGCATTTTAGTCGCCTCTTATGACGCACACGACTTACGGAGGAAGAATTCTGTTCCACTTCCCCATGGAGAATATACAGTCCTATAAAGCTAATATATACAGCACTATAAAGCTGGTATATACAGTTCTATAAAGCTGGTATATACAGTCATATAAAACTGGTATAAACAATCATATCAAGCTGGTATATACAATTCTATAAAGCTGAAATATACAGTCCTATGAAGCTGGAATCTACAGTACTATAAATCTAGTATATATAGTTTTATAAAGCTGGTATATACAGCTCTGTAAAGCTAGAATATACAGTATTATAAAACTGGAATATACAGTACTGTAAAGCTGGAATATACAGTTCTATAAATCTGGTATATACAACTCTATAAAGCTGTAATATAGAGTCCTATAAATCTGGTATATACAGTCATATAAAGCTGGTATATACAGTCCCAATAAGCTGGTATATACAGTTCTATAAAGCTGGTATATACAGTCCTATAATGCTGTATATACAGTCCTATAAAGCTAATATATACAGTCATATAAAGCAGGTATATACAGTCCTATAAAAATGGTATATACATTCCTATAAAGTTGATATATACAGTCATATAAAGCTGGTATATAAAGTCCCATTATGCTGGTATATACATTTCTTTAAAGCTGGTATATAGAGTCCTATAAAGCTGGTATATAGAGTACAATATGGCTGGTATATGCAGTACTATAAAGCTGGTATATACAGTCATATAAAGCTGGTATATACAGTACTATAAAGCTAGTATGTACAGTACAATAAAGCTGGTATATACAGTCATATAAAGCTGGTATATACAGTACTATAAAGCTGGTATGTACAGTCATATGAAGCTGGTATTTACAGTCATATAAGACTGGTATATACAGATCTATAAAGCTGGTATATACAGTCATATAAGGCTGGTATATATAGATCTACAAAGCTGGTATATACAGTCCCATTAAGCTGGAATATACAGTACTAAAAAGCTGGTATATACAGTGCTATAAAGCTGGTATATACAGTCATATAAAGCTTGTATATACAGTACTATAAAGCTGGTATATGCAGTTATATAAAGCTGGTTTATACAGTACTATAAAGCTGGTATATAGTCATATAAAGCTGGTATATACAGTCATATAAAGCTAGTATATACAGTCATATAAAGCTAGTATATACAGTACTATAAAGCTGGTATATACAGTACTATAAAGCTGGTATATAGTCAAATAAAGCTGGTATTTACAGTACTATAAAGCTGGTATATACAGTCATATAAAGCTGGCATATACAGTACTATAAAGCTGGTATATACAGTCATATAAAGCTGGTATATACAGTACTATAAAACTGGTATATACAGTACTATAAAGCTGGTATATACAGAGCTATAAAACTGGTATATACAGTCCTATAAAACTGGTATATACAGTCATATAAAGCTGGTATATACAGTTATATAAAGCTAGTATATACAGTACTTTAAAAATGGTATATACACTCATATAAAGGTTGTATATACAGTATTATAATGCTGGTATATACAGTCATATAAAACTGGTATATACAGTGCTATAAAGCTGGCATATACAGTACTATAAAGCTGGTATATACAGTCATATAAAGCTGGTATATACAGTACTATAAAGCTGGTATATACAGTACTATAAAGCTGGTATATACAGTCATATAAAGCTGGTATATACAGTATTATAAAGCTGGTATATACTTTCATATAAAGCTGGTATATACAGTCATATAAAGCTGGTAAATGCAGTCTTATAAAGCTGGTATATACGGTCATGTAAACTGGTATATGCAGTACTATAAAGCTGGTATATACAGTCATATAAAGCTGGTATGTGCAGTACTATAAAGCTGGTATAAAGTCATATAAAGTTGGTATATACAATACTATAAAGCTGGTATATACTGTACTAAAAGCTGGTATATGCAGTACTACAAATCTGGCACATACAGTCAAATATAGCTGGTATATACGGTCATATAAAGCTGGTATATACAGTACTATAAAGCTGGTATATACAGTCACATAAAGCTGGTATGTACAGTACTATAAAGCTGGTATATACAGTCATATAAAGCTGGTATATACAGTACTATAAAGCTGGTACATACTGTACTACAAAGCTGGTATATACAGTACTATAAATCTGGTACATACAGTCAAATAAAGCTGGTATATACGGTAATATAAAGTTGGTATATACAGTACTATAAAGCTGGTATGTACAGTTTTATAAAGCTGGTATATACAGTACTCTAAAGCTGGTATATACAATCATATAAAGCTGGTATATACAGTAATACAAAGTTGGTATATACAGTACTATAAAGCTGGTATGTACAGTTTTATAAAGCTGGTATATTCAGTACTATAAAGCTGGTATATACAGTCATATAAAGCTGGTATATACAGTACTCTAAAGATGGTACATACAGTACTATAAAGCTGGTATATTCAGTACTATAAAGCTGGTATATACAGTCATATAAAGCTGGTATATACAGTACTCTAAAGATGGTACATACAGTACTATAAAGCTGGTATATTAAGTACTATAAAGCTGGTATATACAGTCATATAAAGCTGGTATATACAGTCATATAAAGCTGGTATATGCAGCACTATAAAGCTAGTATATACAGTACTATAAAGCTGGTATATGCAGCACCATAAAGCTAGTATATACAGTACTATAAAGCTGGTATATGCAGCACTATAAAGCTAGTATATACAGTACTATAAAGCCGGTATATACAACACTATAAAGCTGGTATATGCATCACTATAAAGCTAGTATATACAGTACTATAAAGCCGGTATATACAACACTATAAAGCTGGTATATGCAGCACTATAAAGCTAGTATATACAGTACTATAAAGCTGGTATATGCAGCACTATAAAGCTGGTATATGCAGCACTATAAAGCTAGTATATACAGTACTATAAAGCCGGTATATACAACACTATAAAGCTGGTATATGCAGCACTATAAAGCTAGTATATACAGTACTATAAAGCTGGTACATACAACACTATAAAGCCGGTATATACAACACTATAAAGCTGGTATATGCAGCACTATAAAGCTAGTATATACAGTACTATAAAGCTGGTATATACAACACTATAAAGCTGGTATATACAGTCATATAAAGCTGGTATATACAGTCATATAAAGCTGGTATATGCAGCACTATAAAGCTGGTATATGCAGCACTATAAAGCTAGTATATACAGTACTATAAAGCTGGTATATACAACACTATAAAGCTGGTATATACAGTCATATAAAGCTGGTATATACAGTCATATAAAGCTGGTATATGCAGCACTATAAAGCTGGTATATGCAGCACTATAAAGCTAGTATATACAGTACTATAAAGCTGGTATGTACAGCACTATTAAGCTGGTATATACAACACTATAAAGCTGGTATATGCAGCACTATAAAGCTGGTATATGCAGCACTATAAAGCTAGTATATACAGTACTATAAAGCTGGTATATACAGTCATATAAAGCTGGTATATACAACACTATAAAGCTGGTATATACAACACTATAAAGCTGGTATATACAGTCATATAAAGCTGGTATATACACTCAATATACTACCTACCATCCTCATCTTAGAGAAGTTTAGTAAACCGTCTTCAGTAAAGTTAGGAGTGCCCTCTTCTATGAAGGAGAGGTCAGTCAGGTACATGCCCAGGTAGGGTATACAGGGCGGGTCACACCGGTGCAGGGCATCACGTAAACTGCGGAATCTACCGTCAGATGACACTAGAACTTGAAGCTTCTCCAGTGTTTGCCGAGTCTGTTGGGGGAGAGGAGGGTTGGTTTAGTGGTTTACTGAAGGTTTTAGTGTTAGTGGTTTATTGAAGGTTTTAGTGTTAGTGGTTTATTGAAGGTTTTAGTGTTAGTGGTTTATTGAAGGTTTTAGTGTTAGTGGTTTATTGAAGGTTTTAGTGTTAGTGGTTTATTGAAGGTTTTAGTGTTAGTGGTTTATTGAAGGTTTTAGTGTTAGTGGTTTATTGAAGGTTTTAGTGTTAGTGGTTTATTGAAGGTTTTAGTGTTAGTGGTTTATTGAAGGTTTTAGTGTTAGTGGTTTATTGAAGGTTTTAGTGTTAGTGGTTTATTGTATCAATCGCATCTGCTAGAAAAATGACAGGATGGATAATGAGAACCTTCAAAACTAGGGAGGCCAAGCCCATGATGACACTCTTCAGGTCACTTGTTCTATCTAGGCTGGAATATTGCTGCACACTAACAGCACCTTTCAAGGCAGGTGAAATTGCCGACCTAGAAAATGTACAGAGAACTTTCACGGCGCGCATAACGGAGATAAAACACCTCAATTACTGGGAGCGCTTGAGGTTTCTAAACCTGTATTCCCTGGAACGCAGGAGGGAGAGATACATGATTATATACACCTGGAAAATCCTAGAGGGACTAGTACCGAACTTGCACACGAAAATCACTCACTACGAAAGCAAAAGACTTGGCAGACGATGCACCATCCCCCCAATGAAAAGCAGGGGTGTCACTAGCACGTTAAGAGACCATACAATAAGTGTCAGGGCCCCGAGACTGTTCAACTGCCTCCCAGCACACATAAGGGGGATTACCAACAGACCCCTGGCAGTCTTCAAGCTGGCACTGGACAAGCACCTAAAGGCAGTTCCTGATCAGCCGGGCTGTGGCTCGTACGTTGGTTTGCGTGCAGCCAGCAGCAACAGCCTGGTTGATCAGGCGCTGATCCACCAGGAGGCCTGGTCACAGACCGGGCCGCGGGGGCGTTGACCCCCGAAACTCTCTCCAGGTAAACTCCAGGTTTAGTGTTAGTGGTTTATTGAAGGTTTTAGTGTTAGTGGTTTATTGAAGGTTTTAGTGTTAGTGGTTTATTGAAGGTTTTAGTGTTAGTGGTTTATTGAAGGTTTTAGTGTTAGTGGTTTATTGAAGGTTTTAGTGTTAGTGGTTTATTGAAGGTTTTAGTGTTAGTGGTTTATTGAAGGTTTTAGTGTTAGTGGTTTATTGAAGGTTTTAGTGTTAGTGGTTTATTGTAGGTTTTAGTGTTAGTGGTTTATTGAAGGTTTTAGTGTTGGTTTATTGGTTTGTTGAAAATTTTAGTGTTGGTTTAGTGGTTTAATGAAGATTTTGACGGTGGTCCAATGTTTTATTGAACGTTAGAATGTTGGTTTAGTGGTTTGTATAAAGTTTTAGTGTTGGTTTACTAGTTTATTGAATGTTTTAGTATTGGTTTAGTGGTTTATTGAAGGTTTTATTGTTGGTTTAGTGGTTAATGAAGATTTTGACGTTGGTTTAGGGGTTTATTGATGGTTATAGTGTTGGTTTAGTGGTTTATTTAAGGTTTTATTGTTGGTTTAGTGGTTTATTGAAGGTTTCAGTATTTCTTTAGTGGCTTATTGAAAGTTTTAGTGTTGGTTTATTGGTTTATTGAAGATTTCAGTGTTGGTTTAGTGGTTTGTTGAATGCTTTAGTGATCATTTTCTGGTTTATTGAAGGTTTTAATGTTGGTTTAGTGGTTTATTGAAGGTTTTAGTTTTGATTTTTTGGTTTATTGAAGGTTTTAATGTTGGTTTAGTGGTTTATTGAAGGTTTTAGTTTTGATTTTTTGGTTTATTGAAGGTTTTAATGTTGGTTTAGTGGTTTATTGAAGGTTTTAGTTTTGATTTTTTGGTTTATTGAAGGTTTTAATGTTGGTTTAGTGGTTTATTGAAGGTTTTAGTTTTGATTTTTTGGTTTATTGAAGGTTTTAATGTTGGTTTAGTGGTTTATTGAAGGTTTTAGTTTTGATTTTTTGGTTTATTGAAGGTTTTAATGTTGGTTTAGTGGTTTATTGAAGGTTTTAGTTTTGATTTTTTGGTTTATTGAAGGTTTTTAATGTTGGTTTAGTGGTTTATTGAAGGTTTTAGTTTTGATTTTTTGGTTTATTGAAGGTTTTAATGTTGGTTTAGTGGTTTATTGAAGGTTTTAGTTTTGATTTTTTGGTTTATTGAAGGTTTTAGTGCTGGTTTATGGTTTATGTTGTTGATGTACAGGGACTGACCGTCTTAGACAGCTTCTCCCAGGTTTTCTTCAGTCGAAAAACTGACGAGTTCTGGAATGCAGCGCAGACCTGCAAATTATAGAGCCAATTATACACCTGCAAATTATAGAGCCAATTATACACCTGAGAATTATAGAGCAAATTATACACCTGAAAATTATTGAGCCAATTATACACCTGAGAATTATAGAGCCAATTATACACCTGAGAATTATAGACCTGTGAATTATAGAGCCAATTACACACCTTAGAGTTATAGACCTGTGAATTATAGAGCCAATTATACACCTGAGAATTATAGACCTGCAAATTATAGAGCCAACTATACACCTGAGAATTATAGAGCCAATTATACATCTGAGAATTATAGACCTGTGAATTATAGAGCCAATTACACACCTTAGAGTTATAGACCTGTGAATTATAGAGCCAATTATACACCTGAGAATTATAGACTTGTGAATTATAGAGCCAATTACACACCTTAGAGTTATAGACCTGTGAATTATAGAGCCAATTATACAGCTGAGAATTATAGACCTGTGAATTATAGAGCCAATTACACACATTAGAGTTATAGACCTGTGAATTACAGAGCCAATTATACACCTGAGAATTATAGACCTGTGAATTATAGAGCCAATTACACACATTAGAGTTATAGACCTGTGAATTACAGAGCCAATTATACACCTGAGAATTATAGACCTGTGAATTATAAAGCCAATTATACACCTGAGAATTATAGACCTGCGAATTATAGAGCCAATTATACACCTTAGAGTTATAGACCTGTGAATTATAGAGCCAATTATACACCCGAGAATTATAGACTTGTGAATTATAGAGCCAATTACACACCTTAGAGTTATAGACCTGTGAATTATAGAGCCAATTATACAGCTGAGAATTATAGACCTGTGAATTATAAAGCCAATTATACACCTGAGAATTATAGACCTGTGAATTATAGAGCCAATTATACACCTTAGAGTTATAGACCTGTGAATTATAGAGCCAATTATACATCTGAGAATTATAGACCTGTGAATTATAGAGCCAATTACACACCTTAGAGTTATAGACCTGTGAATTATAGAGCCAATTATACACCCGAGAATTATAGACTTGTGAATTATAGAGCCAATTACACACCTTAGAGTTATAGACCTGTGAATTATAGAGCCAATTATACACCTGAGAATTATAGACCTGTGAATTATAAAGCCAATTATACACCTGAGAATTATAGACCTGTGAATTATAGAGCCAATTATACACCTGAGGATTATAGACCTGCAAATTATAGAGCCAACTATACACCTGAGAATTATAGGGTCAATTATACAACTGAGAATTATAGAGCTGCAAATTATAGAGCCAATTAAACACCTGAGACTTATAGACCTGCGAATTATAGAGCCAATTATACACCTGAGAATTATAGACTTGCAAATTATAGAGCCAATTATACACCTGAGAATTATAGACCTGCAAATTATAGAGCCAATTATACACCTGAGAATTATAGACATGCAAATTACAGAGCCAATTATACACCTGTGAATTATAGACCTCCAAATTATAGAGCCAATTATACACCTGAGAATTATAGACCTTCAAATTATAGAGCCAATTATACACCTGGGAATTATAGACCTGCAAATTATAGAGCCAACTATACACCTGAGAATTATAGAGCCAATTATGCACCTGAGAATTATAGAGCCAATTATACACCTGAGAATTATAGACCTGCGAATTATAGAGCCAATTATACACCTGAGAATTATAGACCTGCAAATTATAGAGCCAATTGTACACCTGTGAATTATAAACCTGCAAATTATAGAGCCAATTATACACCTGAGAATTATAGGCCTGCAAATTATAGAGACAATTATACACTTCGGAATTATAGACCTGCAAATTATAGAGCCAACTATACACCTGAGAATTAAAGAGCCAGTTATACACCTGAGAATTATAGAGCTGCAAATTATAGAGCCAATTATACACCTGAGAATTATAGACCTGCAAATTATAGAGCCAAAGGGCCAATTATATACCTGAGAATTATAGACCTTCAAATTATAGAGCCAATTATACACCTGGGAATTATAGAGCCAATTATGCACTGAGAATTATAGAGCCAATTATACACCTGAGAATTATAGACCTGCGAATTATAGAGCCAATTATACACCTGAGAATTATAGACCTGCAAATTATAGAGCCAATTATATACCTGAGAGTTATAGACCTGCAAATTATAGAGCCAATTGTACACCTGTGAATTATAGACCTGCAAATTATAGAGCCAATTATACACCTGAGAATCATAGACCTGCAAATTATAGAGACAATTATACACTTCGGAATTATAGACCTGCAAATTATAGAGCCAACTATACACCTGAGAATTAAAGAGCCAATTATACACCTGAGAATTATAGAGCTGCAAATTATAGAGCCAATTATACACCTGAGAATTATAGACTTGCAAATTATAGAGCCAATTATACACCTGAGAATTATAGACCTGCAAATTATAGAGCCAATTATATACCTGAGAATTATAGACCTGCAAATTATAGAGCCAATTATACACCTGAGAATTATAGACTTGCAAATTATAGAGCCAACTATACACCTGAGAATTATAGAGCCAATTATACACACGAGAATTATAGAGCTGTAAATTATAGAGCCAATTATACACCTGAGAATTTTATAGACCTGCAAATTATAGAGCCAATTATAAACGTGAGAATTATAGACCTGTGAATTATAGAGCCAATTATACACCTTATAATTATAGACTTTCAAATTATAGAGCCAATTATACCCTTGAGAATTATAGACCTGAAAATTATAGAGCCAATTATACACATGAGAATTATAGATCTGCAAACTATAGAGCCAACTTTACACCTGAGAATTATAGAGCCAATTATATACCTGAGAATTATAGAGCTGCAAATTACAGAGCCAATTATACACCTGAGAATTATAGACCTGTGAATTATAGGGCCAATCACACCTGAGAATTATAGAGCCAATTATACATCTGAAAATTATAGACCTGTGAATTATAGAGCAAATTATACACCTGAGAATTATTGAGTCAATTATACACCTGAGAATTATAGACCTGTGAATTATAGAGCCAATTATACATCTGAGAATTATAGACCTGTGAACTATAGAGCCAATTATACACCTGAGAATTACAGACCTGTGAATTATAGAGCAAATTATACACCTGAGAATTATAGACCTGTGAATTATAGAGCCAATTATACACCTGAAAATTATATACCATTTGAATTATAGAGCAAATTATACACCTGAGAATTATAGAGCCAATTATACACCTAAGAATTATAGACCTGTGAATTATAGAGCCAATTATACACCTGAGAATTATAGACCAGTTAATTAGAGAGCCATTTATACACCTGAGAATTATAGACCTGTGAATTATAGAGCCAATTATACACCTGAGAATTACAGACCTGTGAATTATAGAGCCAATTATACGCCTGAGTATTATAGACGTGTGAATTATAGAGCCAATTATACACCTGAGAATTATAGAGCCAATTATACATCTGAGAATTATAGACCTGTGAATTATAGAGCCAATTATGCACCTGAGAATTATAGACCTGTAAATTATATACATGTGAATTATAGAGCCAATTATACACCTGGGAATTGTAGATCTGTGAATTATAGAGTCAATTATACACCTGAGAATTATACACCTGTGAATTATACACCTGTGAATTATAGAGCCAATTATACACCTGAGAATTATAGAACTCTGAGTAATAGAGCCAATTATACACCTTATAATTATAGAACTGTGAATTACAGACCAGAGAATTATACACCTGAGAATTATAGAGCCAATTATACACCTGAGAATTATAGAGCCAATTATACACCTGAGACTTATAGACCAGAGAATTATAGACCTGTGAGTTATAGAGCCAATTATACACCTGAGACTTATAGACCAGAGAATTATAGACCTGTGAGTTATAGAGCCAATTATACACTTGTGAATTATAAAAGTGAGAATTATAGACCTGACAATTATAGACCTTTGAATTATAGAGTCAATTATACTCCTGAGAATTTTAGAGCAAATTGTAAACATGGGAATTATAGACCCAGTTATAGGCATGTAAATTATATAGCCAATTATAGCCCGGAGAATTATAGAGCAATTATAGACCTGTGAGTTATAGAGCCAAATATAATCATGAAAATTATAGAGCATTGACAGATCTGTGAATTATAGAACAATTGTAGACCTGTAAATTATAGAGCCAGTTATAGTTCTGAGAATTATAGACAAAATTATAAACCTGGAAAATATATACCCAATTATGGTCAAGAAAATTATAGACCTGAGAATTATAGACCTGAAAATTATAGACTCAATTAAAATTTTGAGAATTATGGACCTAATTATGGATCTGAATTATAGAGCATTTGTAGACCCGTGAATTATAGAGCCAATTATAGGCCTATGAATTATAGACCTGTTAATTATAGAGTAAGTGTCTCAATTATAGATCAATTATTTTTTTTTATTATTATCACACTGGCCGATTCCCACCAAGGCAGGGTGGACCACCAAGGCAGGGTGGACCACCAAGGCAGGGTGGACCACCAAGGCAGGGTGGCCCACCAAGGCAGGGTGGCCCACCAAGGCAGGGTGGACCACCAAGGCAGGGTGGTCCACCAAGGCAGGGTGGTTCACCAAGGCAGGGTGGACCACCAAGGCAGGGTGGTCCACCAAGGCAGGGTGGACCACCAAGGCAGGGTGGACCACCAAGGCAGGGTGGACCACCAAGGCAGGGTGGTCCACCAAGGCAGGGTGGTTCACCAAGGCAGGGTGGACCACCAAGGCAGGGTGGTCCACCAAGGCAGGGTGGACCACCAAGGCAGGGTGGACCACCAAGGCAGGGTGGTCCACCAAGGCAGGGTGGACCACCAAGGCAGGGTGGTCCACCAAGGCAGGGTGGACCACCAAGGCAGGGTGGCAGGGTGGACCACCAAGGCAGGGTGGCCCACCAAGGCAGGGTGGCCCACCAAGGCAGGGTGGACCACCAAGGCAGGGTGGCCCACCAAGGCAGGGTGGTCCACCAAGGCAGGGTGGTCCACCAAGGCAGGGTGGTCCACCAAGGCAGGGTGGTCCACCAAGGCAGGGTGGCCCACCAAGGCAGGGTGGTCCACCAAGGCAGGGTGGCCCACCAAGGCAGGGTGGCAGGGTGGTCCACCTAGGCAGGGTGGTCCACCAAGGCAGGGTGGCCCACCAAGGCAGGGTGGACCACCAAGGCAGGGTGGACCACCAAAGGGTGGACCACCAAGGCAGGTGGACCACCAAGGCAGGGTGGACCACCAAGGCAGGGTGGACCACCAAGGCAGGGTGGCGTGGACCACCAAGGCACCAAGGCAGGGTGGTTCACCAAGGCAGGGTGGTGGACCACCAAGGCAGGGTGGTCCACCAAGGCAGGGTGGACCACCAAGGCAGGGTGGTGGACCACCAAGGCAGGGTCCACCAAGGCAGGGTGGTCCACCAAGGCAGGGTGGTCCACCAAGGACCACCAAGGCAGGGTGGCCCACCAAGGCAGGGTGGTCCACCAAGGCAGGGTGGTCCACCAAGGCAGGGTGGACCACCATGGCAGGGTGGCCCACCAAGGCAGGGTGGTCCACCAAGGCAGGGTGGTCCACCAAGGCAGGGTGGACCACCATGGCAGGGTGGTCCACCAAGGCAGGGTGGTCCACCAAGGCAGGGTGGTCCACCAAGGCAGGGTGGTCCACCAAGGCAGGGTGGCCCACCAAGGCAGGGTGGCCCGAAAAAGAAAAACTTTCACCATCATTCACTCCATCACTGTCTTGCCAGAAGGGTGCTTTACACTACAGTTTTTAAACTGCAACATTAACACCCCTCCTTCAGAGTGCAGGCACTGTACTTCCCATCTCCAGGACTCAAGTCCGGCCTGCCGGTTTCCCTGAACCCCTTCATAAATGTTACTTTGCTCACACTCCAACAGCACGTCAAGTATTAAAAACCATTTGTCTCCATTCACTCCTATCAAACACGCTCATGCATGCTTGCTGGAAGTCCAAGCCTCTCGCACACAAAACCTCCTTTACCCCCTCCCTCCAACCTTTCCTAGGCCGACCCCTACCCCGCCTTCCTTCCACTACAGACTGATACACTCTTGAAGTCACTCTGTTTCGCTCCATTCTCTCTACATGTCCGAACCACCTCAACAACCCTTCCTCAGCCCTCTGGACAACAGTTTTGGTAATCCCGCACCTCCTCGTAACTTCCAAACTACGAATTCTCTGCATTATATTCACACCACACATTGCCCTCAGACATGACATCTCCACTGCCTCCAGCCTTCTCCTCGCTGTAACATTCATCACCCACGCTTCACACCCATATAAGAGCGTTGGTAAAACTATACTCTCATACATTCCCCTCTTTGCCTCCAAGGACAAAGTTCTTTGTCTCCACAGACTCCTAAGTGCACCACTCACCTTTTTCCCTTCGTCAATACTATGATTCACCTCATTTTTCATAGACCCATCCGCTGACACGTCCACTCCCAAATATCTTAATACATTCACCTCCTCCATACTCTCTCCCTCCAATCTGATATCCAATCTTTCATCACCTAATCTTTTTGTTATCCTCATAACCTTACTCTTTCCTGTATCCACCAATCTCTGCAACTTCTCTTCAGAATCTCCCAAGAGCACAGTGTCATCAGCAAAGAGCAACTGTGACAACTCCCACTTTATGTGTGATTCTTTATCTTTTAACTCCACGCCTCTTGCCAAGACCCTCGCATTTACTTCTCTTACAACCCCATCTATAAATATATTAAACAACCACGGTGACATCACACATCCTTGTCTAAGGCCTACTTTTACTGGGAAAAAATTTCCCTCTTTCCTATGTACTCTAACTGTATCTATCTGCATATATCTATCTGTATCCATCTGCATATGTCTATCTGTATCTATTTGCATATATCTATCTGTATCCATCTGCATATATCTATCTGTATCTATCTGCATATATCTATCTGTATCCATCTGCATATATCTATCTGTATCTATTTGCATATATCTATCTGTATCCATCTGCATATATCTATCTGTATCTATTTGCATATATCTATCTGTATCCATCTGCATATATCTATCTGTATCTATTTGCATATATCTATCTGTATCCATCTGCATATATCTATCTGTATCTATTTGCATATATCTATCTGTATCCATCTGCATATATCTATCTGTATCTATCTGCATATATCTATCTGTATCCATCTGCATATATCTATCTGTATCTATTTGCATATATCTATCTGTATCCATCTGCATATATCTATCTGTATCTATCTGCATATATCTATCTGTATCCATCTGCATATATCTATCTGTATCTATTTGCATATATCTATCTGTATCCATCTGCATATATCTATCTGTATCTATCTGCATATATCTATCTGTATCCATCTGCATATATCTATCTGTATCTATCTGCATATATCTATCTATATCTATCTGCATATATCTATCTGTATCTATCTGCATATATCTATCTGTATCTATCTGCTTATATCTATCTGTATCTATCTGCTTATATCTATCTGTATCTATCTGCTTATATCTATCTGTATCTATCTGCATATATCTATCTGTATCCATCTGCATATATCTATCTGTATCTATCTGCATGTATCTATCTGTATCTATCTGCTTATATCTATCTGTATCTATCTGCTTATATCTATCTGTATCTATCTGCTTATATCTATCTGTATCTATCAGCTTATATCTATCTGTATCTATCTGCTTATATCTATCTGTATCTATCTGCTTATATCTATCCGTATCTATCTGCTTATATCTATCTGTATCTATCTGCTTATATCTATCTGTATCTATCTGCTTATATCTATCTGTATCTATCTGCTTATATCTATCTGTATCTATCTGCTTATATCTATCTGTATCTATCTGCTTATATCTATCTGTATCTATCTGCTTATATCTATCTGTATCTATCTGCTTATATCTATCTGTATCTATCTGCTTATATCTATCTGTATCTATCTGCTTATATCTATCTGTATCTATCTGCTTATATCTATCTGTATCTATCTGCTTATATCTATCTGTATCTATCTGCATATATCTATCTGTATCCATCTGCATATATCTATCTGTATCTATCTGCATATATCTATCTGTATCTATCTGCTTATATCTATCTGTATCTATCTGCATATATCTATCTGTATCCATCTGCATATATCTATCTGTATCTATTTGCATATATCTATCTGTATCTATCTGCATATATCTATCTATATCTATCTGCATATATCTATCTATATCTATCTGCATATATCTATCTGTATCTATCTGCATATATCTATCTGTATCTATCTGCATATATTTATCTGTATCTATCTGCTTATATCTATCTGTATCTATCTGCTTATATCTATCTGTATCTATCTGCTTATATCTATCTGTATCTATCTGCATATATCTATCTGTATCTATCTGCATATATCTATCTGTATCTATCTGCATATATCTATCTGTATCTATCTGCATATATCTATCTGTATCTATCTGCATATATCTATCTGTATCTATCTGCATATATCTATCTGTATCTATCTGCATATATCTATCTGTATCTATCTGCATATATCTATCTGTATCCATCTGCATATATCTATCTGTATCTATCTGCATATATCTATCTGTATCTATCTGCATATATCTATCTGTATCTATCTGCCTATAACTATCTGTATCTATCAGCATATATCTATCTGTATCTATCTGCCTATAACTATCTGTATCTATCAGCATATATCTATCTGTATCTATCTGCATATATCTATCTGTATCTATCTGCATATATCTATCTGTATCTTTCTGCATATATGTATCGGTATCTATCTGCATTTATCTATCTGTATCTATCTGCATATATCTATCTGTATCTATCTGCATATATCTATCTGTATCTATCTGCTTATATCTATCTGTATCTATCTGCTTATATCTATCTGTATCTATCTGCTTATATCTATCTGTATCTATCTGCATATATCTATCTGTATCTATCTGCATATATCTATCTGTATCTATCTGCATATATCTATCTGTATCTATCTGCATATATCTATCTGTATCTATCTGCATATATCTATCTGTATCTATCTGCATATATCTATCTGTATCTATCTGCATATATCTATCTGTATCTATCTGCATATATCTATCTGTATCCATCTGCATATATCTATCTGTATCTATCTGCATATATCTATCTGTATCTATCTGCATATATCTATCTGTATCTATCTGCCTATAACTATCTGTATCTATCAGCATATATCTATCTGTATCTATCTGCCTATAACTATCTGTATCTATCAGCATATATCTATCTGTATCTATCTGCATATATCTATCTGTATCTATCTGCATATATCTATCTGTATCTTTCTGCATATATGTATCGGTATCTATCTGCATTTATCTATCTGTATCTATCTGCATATATCTAGCGGTATCTATCTGCATATATCTATCAGTGAGTGTTTGAACTTGATGTACCTACCTATATATCTATCTGCATATATCTATCTGTGTGTATCTGAACAAGATCTATCTACCTATACATCTATCTGCATATATCTATCTGTGTGTATCTGAACAAGATCTATCTACCTATATATATATTTACATATATCTATCTGTGTGTGTGAACAAGATCTATCTACCTATCTATCAGTATACCCACTACATATACACCACAACACACACACCTCCGCCTATAACTATCAGACAGACAATTATAGACAATAATCCTCTATAACTGACCTGTAGGACGCCATTATAGTTGTGCAGACAGCGACAGATGTCAGCCACAGCCACCCACTTCTCTATAATAGACAGTCTGACAGCCTGGCTGACACCCCTGATCACCTCAGACGATACTAGACGTGACATCTGTCAGCAATTATTATTATAATTATTATTATTGTTATTATTATTATTATTGTTATTATTATTATTATAATTATTATTATTGTTATTATTATTATTATAATTATTATTATTATTATTATTATTATTATTATTATTATTATTATTATTATTATTATTATTATTATTATTATTATTATGCTGACAGCCTGGCTGACACCCCTGATCACCTCAGACGATACTAGACGTGACATCTGTCAGCAATTATTATAATTATTATTATTATTATTATTATTATTATTATTATTATTATCATTATTATTATTATTATAATTATTATTATTATAATTATTATTATGCTGACACCCCTGATCACCTCTGATGATTATAATGACGATTATTATCATGGTGGTGACTTTGATAATGATGATTGTGATGATTACTGTGACTAATAATGTAATGATTATTATGATTATTATCCCGATTATGATATGATGATGATAATGATTATCATTATTATTATCATAATTATTATGATAATAATAATAATAATAATAATAATAATAATAATAACAATAACAATAATAATAATAATAATAATAATAATAATAATAATAATAATAATAATAATAATAATAATAACAATAATAATAATAATAATAATAATAATAATAATAATAATAATAATAATAACAATAACAATAATAATAATAATAATAATAATAATAATAATAATAATAATAACAATAATAATAATATTAATAATAATAATAATAATAATAATAATAATAACAATAATAATAATAATAATAATAATAATAATAATAATAACAATAATAATAATAATAATAATAATAATAATAATAATAACAACAATAATAATAATAATAATAATAATAATAATAATAATAATAATAATAATAATAACAATAATAATAATAATAATAATAATAATAATAATAATAATAATAATAATAATAATAATAATAGTAATAATAATAATAATAACAATAATAATAATAATAATAATAATAATAATAATAATAATAATAATAATAATAATAATAATAATAATAATAATAATAATAATAATAATAATAATAATAATAATAATAATAATAATAATAATAATAATAATAATAACAATAATAATAATAATAATAATAATAATAATAATAATAATAATAACAATAATAATAATAATAATAATAATAATAATAATAATAATAATAATAATAATAATAATAATAATAACAATAATAATAATAATAATAATAATAATAATAATAATAATAATAATAATAATAATAATAATAATAATAATAATAATAATAATAATAATAATAATAATAATAATAATAATAATAATAATAATAATAATAACAATAATAATAATAATAATAATAATAATAATAATAATAATAATAATAATAATAATAATAATAATAATAATAATAATAACAATAATAATAATAATAATAATAATAATAATAATAATAATAATAATAATAATAATAATAATAATAATAACAATAATAATAATAATAATAATAATAATAATAATAATAATAATAATAATAATAATAATAATAATAATAATAATAATAATAATAATAATAATAATAATAATAATAATAATAATAATAATAATAATAATAATAATAACAATAATAATAACAATAATAATAATAATAATAATAATAATAATAATAATAATAATAATAATAATAATAATAATAATAATAATAATAATAATACTAATAATAATAATAATAATAATAATAACAATAATAATAATAATAATAATAATATTAATAATAATAATAATAATAATAATAATAATAATAATAATAATTATAATAACATTAATAATAATAATAATAATAACAATATTAATAATAATAACAATAATAATAATAATAATAATAATAATAATAATAATAATAATAATAATAATAATAATAATAATAATAATAATAATAATAATAATAATAATAATAATAATCACTAACCTCGTTAAAGCGTCTGGTAATTAACAATAATAATAATAATAATAATAATAATCACTAACCTCGTTAAAGCGTCTGGTAATTAACAATAATAATAATAATAATAATAATCACTAACCTCGTTAAAGCGTCTGGTAATTAACAATAATAATAATAATAATAATAATCACTAACCTCGTTAAAGCGTCTGGTAATTAACAATAATAATAATAATAATCACTAACCTCGTTAAAGCGTCTGGTAGTTAACAATAATAATAATAATAATAATAATCACTAACCTCGTTAAAGCGTCTGGTAATTAACAATAATAATAATAATAATCACTAACCTCGTTAAAGCGTCTGGTAATTAACAATAATAATAATAATAATCACTAACCTCGTTAAAGCGTCTGGTAATTAACAATAATAATAATAATAATCACTAACCTCGTTAAAGCGTCTGGTAATTAACAATAATAATAATAATAATAATCACTAACCTCGTTAAAGCGTCTGGTAATTAACAATAATAATAATAATAATCACTAACCTCGTTAAAGCGTCTGGTAATTAACAATAATAATAATAATAATAATCACTAACCTCGTTAAAGCGTCTGGTAATTAACAATAATAATAATAATAATCACTAACCTCGTTAAAGCGTCTGGTAATTAACAATAATAATAATAATAATAGTAATCACTAACCTCGTTAAAGCGTCTGGTAATTAACAATATATACGGCGCTTTAAGTTCTTTATCCGGCTTTATCCAGGCTGTCTTCAGGAACTCCCTGCAATTATCATCAAAATTATTATAATCATTATTGTCACAATTATCATCATTTTGAACGTTTATATTTGTTTCCCTGCAGTTATCATCGTATTTATGATAATTATCATGGTAATTATCATAATTATCATAATTACATAGTGACTATAGTAATTATCATAATTATCTTTATTAATTGTATTTATAATAATTGTTCTAACTTAACAGTGTATATACACCTGTGTATACACACACACACACATACACACACACACACACACACACACACACACACACACACACACACACACACACACACACACACACACACACACACACACACACACACACACACACACACACACACACACACACACACACACACACACACACACACACACACACACACACACACACACACACACACACACACACACACACACACACAGTGGGGTTTTGAGAAAATGGAAGGAATGGATGGCACGGGTGAAAGGGACTACTTAGTAGGAACAATCCAGTCTGAGGGACATAAGGTGATAATTGCAGTAATGTATAACCCATCACAGAACTGCAGGAGGCCAAGAGAAGAATACGATGAGAGCAACAGAGCCATGGTCGACACACTAGCCGAGGTGGCCAGGAGAGCACACATGGGGGGAGCAAAGTTACTAGTTATGGGTGATTTCAATCACAAGGAGATTGACTGGGAAAACCTGGAGCCCCATGTGGGTCCCGAAACATGGAGAGCCAAGATGATGGATGTGGTACTGGAGAACCTCATGCAGCAACATGTTAGAGACACTCCTAGAGAGAGAGTAGAGGATGAACCAGCAAGGTTGGACCTTGTATTCACCATGAGTAGTTCGGACATCGAGGGTATCATGTATGAAAGGCCCCTGGGAGCTAGTGATCATGTGGTTCTGTGCTTCGACTACATAGTTGAGCTCCAAGTGGAGAGAGTAGCAGGAATAGGGTGGGAAAAACCAAACTACAAAAGGGGGAACTACTCAGGCATGAGGAACTTCCTTCAAGACATTCAGTGGGAGAGGGAACTGACAGGAAAAAAAGTACAAGAAATGATGGACTATGTAGCAACAAAATGCAAGGAGGCAGAGGAGAGGTTTGTTCCCAAGGGAAACAGAAATAATGGGAAGAACAGAACGAGTCCTTGGTTCACCCAAAGGTGTAGGGAGGCAAAAAACTAGGTGTACTAGAGAATGGAAAAGGTACAGAAGACAGAGAACTCAGGAAAATAAAGAAATTAGCCGAAGAGCCAGAAACGAATATGCACAGATAAGAAGGGAGGCTCAGCGACAATATGAAAATGACATAGCATCAAAAGTCAAGACTGACCCGAAGCTGTTGTACAGCCACATCAGGAGGAAAACAACAGTCAAGGACCAGGTAATCAGACTGAGGAAGGGTGATGGGGAATTCACAAGAAACGACCGAGAGGTATGTCAGGAGCTCAACACGAGATATAAAGAGGTATTTACAGTGGAAACCAGTAGGACTCCAAGAAATCAGAACAGGGGGCACACCCGCAAGTGCTGGATGAGGTACATATAACCAAGGAGGAGGTGAAGAAGCTGCTATGCGAACTTGACACCTCAAAGGCGGTGGGACCAGACAACATCTCTCCATGGGTCCTTAAAGAGGGAGCAGAGATATTGTGTGAGCCATTAACAAAGATCTTCAACACATCATTTGAAACTGGGCAACTCCCTGAGGTATTGAAAGTGGCAAATGTAGTCCCAATTTTTAAAAAGGGAGACAGACATGAGGCACTAAACTACAGACCTGTATCACTAACGTGTATAGTATGCAAGGTCATGGAGAAGATCATCAGGAGGAGAGTGGTGGGGCACCTGGAAAGAAACAAGTGTATAATTGACAACCAGCACGGTTTCAGGGAAGGAAAATCCTGTGTCACAAACCTACTGGAGTTTTATGACAAGGTGACAGAAGTAAGACAAGAGAGAGAGGGGTGGATCGACTGCATATTTTTGGACTGCAAGAAGGCCTTCGACACAGTTCCTCACAAGAGGTTACTGCAAAAGCTAGAGGATCAGGCACACATAACAGGAAAGGCACTGCAATGGATCAGAGAATATCTGACAGGGAGGCAACAACGAGTCATGGTACGCGACGAGGTGTCAGAGTGGGCACCTGTGACAAGCGGGGTTCCATAGGGGTCAGTCCTAGGACCTGTGCTGTTCTTGGTATATGTGAACGACATAACGGAAGGGATAGACTCAGAAGTGTCCTTGTTTGCAGATGATACGAAGTTAATAAGAAGAATCAAATCGGATGAGGATCAGGCAGGACTACAAAGAGACCTGGACAGGCTACAAGCCTGGTCCAGCAACTGGCTCCTTGAGTTTAACCCTGCCAAGTGCAAAGTCATGAAGATTGGGGAAGGGCAAAGAAGACCGCAGACACAATATAGTTTAGATGGCCAAAGACTGCAAACCTCACTCAAGGAAAAAGATCTGGGGGTGAGTATAACACCGAGCATATCTCCTGAGGCGCACATCAATCAGATAACTGCTGCAGCATACGGGCGCCTGGCAAACCTACGGATAGCGTTCCAATACCTCAGTAAGGATTCGTTCAAGACTCTGTATACCATTTACGTCAGGCCCATACTGGAGTACGCAGCACCAGTTTGTAACCCACACCTAGTCAAGCACGTCAAGAAATTAGAGAAAGTGCAAAGGTTTGCAACAAGACTAGTCCCAGAGCTACGGGGATTGTCCTACGAAGAAAGGTTGAGGGAAATCGGCCTGACGACACTGGAGGCCAGGAGGGTCAGGGGAGACATGATAACGACATATAAAATACTGCGCGGAATAGACAAGGTGGACAAAGACGGGATGTTCCAGAGATGGGACACAGACACAAGAGGTCACAATTGGAAGTTGAAGACTCAGATGAATCAAAGGGATGTTAGGAAGTATTTCTTCAATCATAGAGTAGTCAGGCCATGGAATAGCCTAGAAAGTGACGTAGTGGAGGCGGGAACCATACATAGTTTTAAGGCGAGGTATGATAGAGCTCATGGAGCAGGGAGAGACAGGACCTAGTAGCAATCAGCGAAGAGGCGGGGCCAGGAGCTATGAATCGACCCCTGCAACCACAAATAGGTGAGTACACACACACACACACACACACACACACGCACACACACACATACATACACACACACACATACACACACACATACTCACACACAGAGCTCACTCCAGCAGAGCAAAGTTGCTGGTTATGGGGGATTTCAACCACAGGGAGATTGACTGGGAAAACCTGGAGCCACATGGGGGTCCCGAAACATGGAGAGCCAGGATGTTGGACGTGGTGCTGGAAAACCTCATGCACCAACATGTTAAGGACACTACCAGAGTGAGAGGGGAGGATGAACCAGCAAGATTGGACCTTGTGTTCACCCTGGGCAGCTCAGACATTGAGGACATCAAGTATGAGAGTCCCCTAGGAGCTAGCGACCACGTGGTTCTGTGCTTTGAATACATAGTAGAGCTGCAAGTGGAGAGAATAACAGGAGTAGAATGGGAAAAACCTGACTATAAAAGAGGGGACTACATAGGGTTGAAGAACTTCCTGCGGGAGGTCCAGTGGGACAGAGAACTGGCAGGAAAGCCAGTAAATGAAATGATGGAATATGTAGCAACAAAATGCAAGGAGGCAGTGGAAAGGTTCATTCCCAAGGGCAACAGTAACAACGGGAAGACCAGAACAAGCCCCTGGTTCACCCGACGGTGTAAGGAGGCAAAAACAAAGTGCAATAGAGAATGGAAAAAGTACAGAAGGCAGAGAACACACGAAAATAGGGAGATCAGTCGCAGAGCCAGGAATGAGTACGCACAGGTAAGGAGGGAGGCCCAGCGACAGTACGAAAATGACATAGCATCGAGAATCAAGACTGACCCGAAACTGTTGTATAGCCACATCAGGAGGAAGACAACAGTCAAAGACCAGGTGATCAGATTAAGGACAGAAGGTGGAGAACTCACAAGAAATGATCAGGAGGTATGTGAGGAGCTGAACAGGAGATTTAAGGAAGTTTTTACAGTAGAGACAGGAAGGGCTGTGGGAAGACAGAACAGAAGGGAACATCAAGAGGGAATATACCAACAAGTGTTGGATGACATACGAACAACTGAGGAGGAGGAGGTGAAGAAGCTCTTAAGTGACCTTGACACCTCAAAGGCGATGGGACCGGACAACATTTCCCCATGGGTCCTTAGAGAAGGAGCAGAGATGCTGTGTGTGCCTCTAACCACAATCTTCAACACATCCCTTGAAACTGGGCAACTACCTGAGAAATGGAAGACAGCTAATGTAGTCCCCATATTTAAGAAAGGAAACAGAAACGAGGCACTAAACTACAGACCTGTGTCTCTGACATGTATTGTGTGCAAAGTCATGGAGAAGATTATCAGGAGGAGAGTGGTCGAACACCTGGAAAGGAACAAGATTATAAATGAAAACCAGCATGGGTTCATGGAAGGCAAATCTTGTATCACAAACCTCCTGGAGTTTTATGACAAGGTAACAGAAGTAAGACACGAGAGAGAGGGTTGGGTAGATTGCGTTTTCCTAGACTGCAGGAAGGCCTTTGACACAGTTCCCAACAAGAGATTAGTGCAGAAGCTGGAGGATCAGGCACACGTAAAAGGAAGGGCACTGCAATGGATAAGGGAATACCTGACAGGGAGGCAGCAACGAGTCATGGTACGTGAAGAGGTATCACAGTGGGCGCCTGTTACGAGCGGGGTCCCACAGGGGTCAGTTCTAGGACCAGTGCTATTTTTGATATATGTGAACGACATGATGGAAGGAATAGACTCTGAAGTGTCCCTGTTCGCAGATGACGTGAAGTTGATGAGAAGAATTAAATCGGACGAGGATGAGGCAGGACTGCAAAGAGACCTGGAGAGGCTGGACATGTGGTCCAGTAACTGGCTTCTCGAATTCAATCCAGCCAAATGCAAAGTCATGAAGATTGGGGAGGGGCAAAGAAGACCGCAGACAGAGTATAGGCTAGGTGGACAAAGACTACAGACCTCACTCAGGGAGAAAGACCTTGGGGTGACCATAACACCGAGCACATCACCGGAGGCACACATCAACCAAATAACCGCTGCAGCATACGGGCGCCTGGCAAACCTGAGAATAGCGTTCCGATACCTTAATAAGGAATCGTTCAAGACACTGTGCACTGTGTATGTTAGGCCCATACTGGAGTATGCAGCACCAGTCTGGAACCCACACCTGGTCAAGCACGTCAAGAAGTTAGAGAAAGTACAAAGGTTTGCAACAAGGCTAGTCCCAGAGCTCAAGGGAATGTCGTACGAGGAAAGGTTAAGGGAAATCGGACTGACGACACTGGAGGACAGAAGGGTCAGGGGAGACATGATAACGACATACAAGATACTGCGGGGAATAGACAAGGTGGACAGAGATAGGATGTTCCAGAGAGGGGACACAGGGACAAGGGGTCACAACTGGAAGCTGAAGACTCAGACGAGTCACAGGGACGTTAGGAAGTATTTCTTCAGTCATAGAGTTGTCAGCAAGTGGAATAGCCTAGCAAGTGAAGTAGTGGAGGCAGGAACCATACATAGTTTTAAGAAGAGGTATGACAAAGCTCAGGAAGCAGAGAGAGAGAGGATCCAGTAGCGATCAGTGAAGAGGCGGGGCCAGGAGCTGAGTCTCGACCCCTGCAACCACAATTAGGTGAGTACAATTAGGTGAGTACATACATACACACACACACACACACATACACACACACACATAAAAACACACAGACACACACACACACACATACATACACACACACACATACACACACACACAGACACACACACACACATACACACACACACACACACACACACACACACACACACACACACACACACACACACACACACACACACACACACACACACACACACACACAAACCTACTGGAGTTTTATGACAAGGTGACAGAAGTAAGACAAGAGAGAGAGGGGTGGATCGACTGCATATTTTTGGACTGCAAGAAGGCCTTCGACACAGTTCCTCACAAGAGGTTACTGCAAAAGCTAGAGGACCAGGCACACATAACAGGAAAGGCACTGAAATGGATCAGAGAATATCTGACAGGGAGGCAACAACGAGTCATGGTACGCGACGAGGTGTCAGAGTGGGCGCCTGTGACAAGCGGGGTTCCACAGGGGTCAGTCCTAGGACCTGTGCTGTTCTTGGTATATGTGAACGACATAACGGAAGGGATAGACTCAGAAGTGTCCTTGTTTGCAGATGATGTGAAGTTAATGAGAAGACTCAAATCGGATGAGGATCAGGCATGACTACAAAGAGACCTGGACAGGCTACAAGCCTGGTCCAGCAACTGGCTCCTTGAGTTTAACCCTGCCAAGTGCAAAGTCATGAAGATTGGGGAAGGGCAAAGAAGACCGCAGACACAATATAGTTTAGATGGCCAAAGACTGCAAACCTCACTCAAGGAAAAAGATCTGGGGGTGAGTATAACACCGAGCATATCTCCTGAGGCGCACATCAATCAGATAACTGCTGCAGCATACGGGCGCCTGGCAAACCTACGGATAGCGTTCCGATACCTCAGTAAGGATTCCTTCAAGACTCTGTATACCATTTACGTCAGGCCCATACTGGAGTACGCAGCACCAGTTTGGAATCCACACCTAGTCAAGCACGTCAAGAAATTAGAGAAAGTGCAAAGGTTTGCAACAAGACTAGTCCCAGAGCTACGGGGATTGTCCTACGAAGAAAGGTTGAGGGAAATCGGCCTGACGACACTGGAGGACAGGAGGGTCAGGGGAGACATGATAACGACATATAAAATACTGCGCGGAATAGACAATGTGGACAGAGATAGGATGTTCCAGAGAGGGGACACAGGGACAAGGGGTCACAACTGGAAGCTGAAGACTCAGACGAGTCACAGGGACGTTAGGAAGTATTTCTTCAGTCATAGAGTTGTCAGCAAGTGGAATAGCCTAGCAAGTGAAGTAGTGGAGGCAGGAACCATACATAGTTTTAAGAAGAGGTATGATACAGCTCAGGAAGCAGAGAGAGGATCCAGTACCGATCAGTGAAGAGGCGGGGCCAGGAGCTGAGTCTCGACCCTTGCAACCACAATTAGGTGAGTACACACACACACACATACACACACACACATAAAAACACACACATACACACACACACACACACACACACACACACACACACACACACACACACACACACACACACACACACACTACAATCCATACCCACAGCCTCCACCCAACACCGAGCTATAGAATCCCACAGTATGCCACCAGGTCTCCCACCCTCACAGGCCCCCCAAACCACAGTGTTGGAAAGGAAACTGAAGGTATGGTACACAAACGCTGATGGAATAACAAATAAGTGGGAGGAGTGGCATGAAAGAGTCAAAGAAGCATCACCGGACATCATAGCTCTCACAGAAACCAAGCTTACAGGTATGATAACAGATGCCATCTTCCCAACGGGATACCAAATCCTGAGGAAAGACAGAGGGAACAGGGGGGGTGGAGGAGTGGCGTTGCTGATCAAAAATCGCTGGAATTTTGATGAGCTGGAGAGAGGAGATAGCGGAGAAGAAAGTGATTACATAGTGGGAACACTTCACTCTGGAGGTCCCAAGGTGGTATTAGCAGTGATGTATAACCCACCACAGAACAGCAGGAGGCCAAGGCAAGAGTACGACGAGAGCAATAGAGCGATGGTTGACACACTGGCTAGAGTGGCCAGAAGAGCTCATGCATGCAGGGCAAAGCTCCTGATCATGGGCGACTTTAACCACAAGGAGATCGATTGGGAGAACTTGGACCCACATGGGGGCCAAGATACATGGAGGGCTAAGATGATGGAGGTGGTACTGGAGAACTTCATGTACCAGCACGTAAGGGACACTACAAGAGAGAGAGGAGAGGATGAACCAGCAAGGCTGGACTTAGTATTCACCTTCAGTAGTGCAGATATCGAGGACATCACATATGAAAGACCCCTTGGGGCCAGTGACCATGTGGTTTTAAGCTTCGAATACACAGTAGAGCTACAAGTGGAGGGAGAAGCAGGAAGGCCAGGACGAATGAAGCCAAACTACAAGAAAGGGGACTACACAGGAATGAGGAACTACCTGAACGGGGTTCAGTGGGACAGAGAACTGGCAGGGAAGCCAGTTAATGAGATGATGGAATATGTAGCAACAAAATGCAAGGAGGCTGAGGAGAGGTTTGTACCCAAGGGTAACAGGATTAATGAAAAAGCCAGGATGAGCCCATGGTTTACCCAAAGGTGCAGGGAGGCAAAAACCAAGTGTGCTAGGGAATGGAAGAAATATAGAAGGCAAAGGACCCAGGAGAATAAGGAGAACAGTCGTAGAGCCAGAAACGAATATGCACAGATAAGAAGGGAGGCCCAAAGACAATATGAAAATGACATAGCAGCGAAAGCCAAATCTGACCCGAAACTGTTGTACAGCCACATCAGGAGGAAAACAACAGTCAAGGACCAGGTAATCAGGCTAAGGAAGGAAGGAGGAGAGACAACAAGAAATGACCGTGAAGTATGTGAGGAACTCAACAAGAGATTCAAAGAAGTGTTCACAGAGGAGACAGAAGGGGCTCCAGAAAGACGGAGAGGTGGGGCACACCACCAAGTGCTGGACACAGTGCACACAACCGAGGAAGAAGTGAAGAGGCTTCTGAGTGAGCTAGATACCTCAAAGGCAATGGGGCCAGATAACATCTCCCCATGGGTATTGAGAGAGGGAGCAGAGGCGCTATGTGTACCCCTAACAACAATATTCAATACATCTATCGAAACAGGGAGATTGCCTGAGGCATGGAAGACAGCAAATGTAGTCCCAATCTTTAAAAAAGGAGACAGACATGAAGCATTAAACTACAGACCAGTGTCACTGACATGTATAGTATGCAAAATCATGGAGAAGATTATCAGGAGAAGAGTGGTGGAACACCTAGAAAGGAATGATCTCATCAACAGCAGCCAACATGGTTTCAGGGATGGGAAATCCTGTGTCACAAACCTACTGGAGTTCTATGACATGGTGACAGCAGTAAGACAAGAGAGAGAGGGGTGGGTGGATTGCATTTTCTTGGACTGCAAGAAGGCGTTTGACACAGTTCCACACAAGAGATTGGTGCAAAAACTGGAGGACCAAGCAGGGATAACAGGGAAGGCACTACAATGGATCAGGGAATACTTGTCAGGAAGACAGCAGCGAGTCATGGTACGTGGCGAGGTGTCAGAGTGGGCACCTGTGACCAGCGGGGTCCCGCAGGGGTCAGTCCTAGGACCAGTGCTGTTTCTGGTATTTGTGAACGACATGACGGAAGGAATAGACTCTGAGGTGTCCCTGTTTGCAGATGACGTGAAGTTGATGAGAAGAATACACTCGATCGAAGACCAGGCAGAACTACAAAGGGATCTGGACAGGCTGCAGACCTGGTCCAGCAATTGGCTCCTGGAGTTCAATCCCACCAAGTGCAAAGTCGTGAAGATTGGGGAAGGGCAAAGAAGGCCGTAGACGGAGTACAGTGTAGGGGGCCAGAGACTACAAACCTCACTCAAGGAAAAAGATCTTGGGGTGAGTATAACACCAGGCACATCTCCTGAAGCGCACATCAACCAAATAACTGCTGCAGCATATGGGCGCCTAGCAAACCTCAGAACAGCATTCCGACATCTTAATAAGGAATCGTTCAGGACCCTGTACACCGTATACGTTAGGCCCATATTGGAGTATGCGGCACCAGTTTGGAACCCACACCTAGCCAAGCATGTGAAGAAGCTAGAGAAAGTGCAAAGGTTTGCAACAAGACTAGTCCCAGAGCTAAGAGGTATGTCCTACGAGGAGAGGTTAAGGGAAATCAACCTGACGACACTGGAGGACAGGAGAGATAGGGGGGACATGATAACGACATACAAAATACTGAGAGGAATTGACAAGGTGGACAAAGACAGGATGTTCCAGAGATTGGACACAGTAACAAGGGGACACAGTTGGAAGCTGAAGACACAGATGAATCACAGGGATGTTAGGAAGTATTTCTTCAGCCACAGAGTAGTCAGTAAGTGGAATAGTTTGGGAAGCGATGTAGTGGAGGCAGGATCCATACATAGCTTTAAGCAGAGGTATGATAAAGCTCACGGCTCAGGGAGAGTGACCTAGTAGCGATCAGTGAAGAGGCGGGGCCAGGAGCTCGGACTCGACCCCCGCAACCTCAACTAGGTGAGTACAACTAGGTGAGTACACACACACACACACACACACATACACACACACACACAAACATACATACACACACACACATACATACACACACACACACACACACACACACACACACACACACACACACACACACACACACACACACACACACACACACACACACACACACACCAGTGTATACACACAACATACACACACCTTTCTGTATACAAAACTTACGCACACCAGAGTATACTCACACACAAGTGTATACACTCAACATACACATTAATGAACACATTCAAACAGCAGTGTATACTCATAGACACAAGGAAGTATACTCATATACTCAGAGAAGTATACTCATACACACAGGGAAGTACACACGGGGAAGTATACACGGGGAAGTACACACAGGAAAGTATACACGGGGAAGTATACACGGGGAAGTATACACTAGGAAGTATACACGGGGAAGTATACACTAGGAAGTATACACGGGGAAGTATACACTAGAAAGTATACACTGGGAAGTATACACGGGGAAGTATACACGGGGAAGTATACACGGGGAAGTATACACTAGGAAGTATACACGGGGAAGTATACACGGGGAAGTATACACTAGGAAGTATACACGGGGAAGTATACACTGGGAAGTATACACGGGGAAGTATACACTGGGAAGTATACACGGGGAAGTATACACTGGGAAGTATACACGGGGAAGTATACACTAGGAAGTATACACGGGGAAGTATACACGGGGAAGTATACACTAGGAAGTATACACTAGGAAGTATACACGGGGAAGTATACACTAGGAAGCATACACGGGGAAGTATACACTAGGAAGTATACACGGGGAAGTATACACGGGGAAGTATACACTAGGAAGTATACACGGGGAAGTATACACTGGGAAGTATACACTGGGAAGTATACACGGGGAAGTATACACTGGGAAGTATACACGGGGAAGTATACACGGGGAAGTATACACTAGGAAGTATACACGGGGAAGTATACACTAGGAAGTATACACGGGGAAGTATACACTAGGAAGTATACACGGGGAAGTATACACGGGGAAGTATACACTAGGAAGTATACACGGGGAAGTATACACGGGGAAGTATACACGGGGAAGTATACACTAGGAAGTATACACGGGGAAGTATACACGGGGAAGTATACACTAGGAAGTATACACGGGGAAGTATACACTAGGAAGTATACACGGGGAAGTATACACGGGGAAGTATACACGGGGAAGTATACACTAGGAAGTATACACGGGGAAGTATACACGGGGAAGTATACACTAGGAAGTATACACGGGGAAGTATACACGGGGAAGTATACACGGGGATAAGTCCACTCCTTCAACAGGGGATAAGTCCACTCCTTCAAATTACCGTCCAATAAGCCTGACATCTATAGTGGGCAAGTTATTAGAATCAATTATAGCTGACATTATCAGAAGTCACCTTGAAGAGCATAACTTGATAAATGAATCTCAGCATGGATTCACGAGAGGTCGTTCCTGCCTGACAAACTTACTGACGTTCTTCAATAGAACATTTGAGGCAGTTGACAGTGATAAGGAATATGATATTGTTTATTTGGATTTTAGTAAAGCCTTCGACAGAGTACCTCACAAGAGACTCTTAAGAAAAGTGGCAGCTCATGGTATAGGAGGTAAAGTTCTAGCATGGATTGAGGCATGGCTTACCAATAGAAAGTAGAGAGTTACCATTAATGGAGTGAAATCTGAATGGGGATTAGTCACTAGTGGCGTTCCACAAGGATCAGTTTTAGGCCCTCTCTTGTTCATAATTTACATTAATGACCTTGATGAAGGGATTACTAGTGACATGAGTAAGTTTGCTGATGATACAAAGATAGGCCGTATAATTCACTCTGAGGAGGATAGCAATGAACTCCAGGACGATTTGAACAAATTAATGTCTTGGTCTGAGAAATGGCAGATGAAGTTTAATGTGGATAAGTGTAAGGTACTTGCCCTTGGTAATGAAAATAACCCTCGAAGCTATAATCTAGGTGAAGTAGAGCTTGGTCATACAGAATGTGAAAAAGACTTGGGAGTCATGGTAAGCAGAAATCTAAAGCCAAGACAGCAGTGCCTCAGTGTGCGCAACAAGGCCAACAGATTACTTGGATTTATCTCAAGAAGTATAAGTAACAGAAGTCCAAAAGTTATTTTACAGCTCTATACATCACTAGTGAGGCCTCATTTAGATTATGCTGCTCAGTTTTGGTCCCCTTACTACAGGATGGACATAGACTCATTAGAGAACATACAGAGAAGAATGACTAAAATGATTTACTGTGTAAGGAACCTCCCGTATGAAGATAGACTTAAAGCCTTAAATCTCCACTCTCTGGAGAGGCGTAGAATGAGGGGAGATATCATTGAAGTGTATAAGTGGATGACGGGCATAAACAAGGGAGACATTAATAAAGTACTGAGGGTGTCGAACCAGGTAAGAACCAGGAATAATGGATTTAAGTTGGATAAATTTAGATTTAGAAAGGACATAGGTAAGTACTGGTTTTCTAACAGAGTTGTAGATGCGTGGAACAGTCTTCCCAGTGGGGTGATAGAGGCTAGGACCTTGTGTAGCTTTAAGAAGAGACTGGACAAATATATGAGTGGGAGGGGCTGGGTTTGATTGGTGTTGGGGGGTGCGGGAGTTGTTTCTTGAGTGGCTTTGGGTGGATGTCGTTTTGATGGGGACCTGCCTCGTGTGAGCCGGTGGGCCTTCTGCAGTGTTCCTACATTCTTATGTTCTGGGGGAAGATACACGGGGAAGATACACAGGAAGATACACAGGTATACACAGAGTAACAGGGGGAAGATACACGGGGAAGATACACGGGAAGATACAGGGGGAAGATACACGGGAAGATAAAAAATATCGGGGGAAGTATACACCAGGAAGCATACACGGGGAAGATCCCGGGGAAGAAAACCAGGAAGTATAAGGGAAGATACACGGGAAGTATACAGGGGAAGTATACACTAGAAGATACAGGGGGAAGTATACACAGAAAGATACAGGGGGAAGTATAAGGGGGAAGATACACTGGGAAGAACACTAGAAGTATACACGGGGAAGCATACACTGGGAAGCATACAGGGGGAAGATACACTAGAAGCAACAGGGGAAGATAATGGGAAGAAACCGGGGAAGATACCAGGAAGTATACACGGGGAAGTATACACTAGGAAGTATACACGGAAGATACAAAAAAGTATACAGGGAAGTATACAGGGGAAGTATACACTGGGAAGATACACTGGGAAGATGGGGGAAGTATACACTGGGGCATCCCGGGAAGAAACCTAGAAATACGGGGGAAGTATACCACCGCCCTGATGGCCACAAATATCTGATGGTCGAGGTAGGTCATTTGTTCGGCCACATCAAGTGCTGATAGTGTCTCGATAGTCTCCTTGCAGGGTGTCTGTGGGATAGTCAGGCTGGGTTACTATTCTGGAGGATAGTCTGGGTTAGTATGAGGATGTCTGTGGGAGACTCAACATATAAAATAACATTCCAAAATGGTACAGTAACACCATTACAGTTTATGGACAGAAAACCACGCGCTGCTGTTACTTGGCAGTAACTACCATTGCTGCTACAGTTACTATGGAAGCAAACCACTGTTTCTGCCAATTTTACATGGCAGAACCACCACCGGCCCGTTACATCAGCATTACCACTGCGGCTGACATGGCAGTAACTCCACCGGCTGCTACAGTTAATTGGTACAGAACTACCATTGCGCCCAGTTATATTACAAACACCAGTTTCTGCCAGTTATATGGTACAGTAATACCGTTTCAGTTCATGGCAAACTACCTTTCACAGTTACTTTGGTACAGAACTACCACCGCCGTACAGATAGGTACAGTAACTACCACGCCGCCGCTATAGTTACTATGGCAGCAACTACCACTGCACAGTTACTTTGGGGACAGAACTACCACTGCTGTTACTATGGCAGTAATACCGCTACAGTTACTTGGACAGAACTACCATTTTACAGATACTATGGTACAGTAACTACCATTTCACAGTTACTGGACAGAACTACCAGTGCTACAGTTACTTGGACAGTAACCACCCCGTGCTGCCAGTTACTATGGTACAGTAACTACCACGTACAGTTACCCGGCCCGAATACCCACGCGCCGCCACAGTTACATGGACAGAACTACCACGTTTCGCACAGTATTGGTCAGAAAACCACGTTTTTGGGTGGGTTACTGGACAGAACTACCCCTTTTCTGCCAAGTTACCATGGTACAGAACTACCACTGTTGGGTGCACAGTTACCGGGTAAGTAAACCCCCCCGCCCCAGACGGTACAAACACCCCGTTGCGCCCAGTTACTATGGACAGTAACTACCACGTTTCTGCCAAGCTATGGACAGAACTACCACGGCCGCTCAGTTTCATGGTACAGAACACCACGTTGCTGCCACAGTACATGGACAGTAACTACCACGCGCGCCAGTTACATGGCAGCAACACCAATGTTTCCGCTAAGTTACTATGGTACAGCAACACCACGTTTTGCCAGTTTCTATGGCGAAAACCACGTTGCGCTAATTACTTGGTACAGTAACTACCCCTGCTCACAGTTACTTTGGACAGAACTACCACTGTTTCTGCTACAGTTACTTTGGTACAGAACTACCACTGTGTGCCACATTCATGGACAGAACTACCACTGTGGTCAGTTTCTATGGACAGCAAACCCCCGTTGCCGCACAGTTTCCATGGTACAGAACTACCACGCACGCCAAGACTATGGACAGAACTACCACTGGGCTAGTTACATGGTACAGTAACTAACTGTTTCTGCACAGTTACTATGGACAGAATCCCCTGCTGGCCACTTTTTGGGGCCGAAACCACGTGTGCTAAGTTACGGTACAGTAACTACCACTGTTGCTGCTAAAATTTCTATGGAAAATACCACCGTTGCTGCAAGTTACTAGGGCAGTAACAACCACTGTTGCTGCCAGTTACTTTGGACAGAACACCACCTTTTCTGCCAGTTTCTATGGTACAGAACTAAACTGCCGCCCAGCTGGACAGAACTACCACGTTGCCAAGGGTTTCTATGGACAGAACTACCACGTTGCTGCACAGTTACGGTACAGAACACCATTGGCGTTCGCGGTACAGAATACCACTGTTTTGCAAGTTACTAGGACAGAACTACCACTGGCACCAGTTTCCATGGACAGAACACCACCGCTGCCGCTACGTACTAGGACAGAACACCACGTGGTACAGTTACATGGTACAGTAACTACCACTTTTCTGCCGCAGTTTTTATGGCGAACACCCTTTGGGTTACTTGGGGAGGGAACTCCACCGAGGAAATTACATGGGCGTAATCCACTGCAAGTTATGGTACAGTAACTACCACGCTACCGCTACAGTTACTTGGCAAACTACCACGCGCGCCAGTTTCGATACAGTAACTACCACGCCAGTTTTTTACAGAACTACCACCCCGCGCTACAGTTACCGGACAGAACTACCATTGCCCAGATAATGGACAGAACACCATTGCCCGTTAATGGACAGAACTACCACTGGCCGCCACAGTTACTATGGTACAGCACCACCGCGTTGCTAATTCTATGGACAGAACTAAAATGTACCGCTACAGTTACTATGGACAGAATACCCCTGGGCTACAGATTTTTGGACATAACACCACGCGTGCACAGTTACTATGGTCAGAACTACCACGTGCGCTACAGTTACTTGGTACATAATACCACCCGCTGCTACAGTTACATGGCAGAAACCCAAAGCTGCCCCCCCATGGACAGAGCCCACTGCGCTGCTACAGTTACAGGACAGAACACCACCGCCATTTTCCCGGTACAGTAATACCACTGCCGCGCCAGTTACTTGGTACAGTAACTACCACGCTGCGTATTACTTGGACAGAACTACCATGCTTTTCTGTTACTATGGGCAGAACTACCACCGGTTTTTACCATGGCAGAACACCACCGCACCGCTACAGTTTTTAGGACAGAACTACCACCGAGCACGTTTCTATGGCAGAACTACCCCTGCTGCACAGTTAATATGGCAGAAATACCAGTTGTGCCACAGTTACTATGGTACAGAACTACCACGACTGCCCAGTTACTATGGTACATAACACCGCTATAATTGTTAATATGGACAGAACTACCACGTTGCGCTGTTACATGGCAGAACACCACCGCTACGCTACAGTACTATGGACAGCAACTAACACGCTACCGCACAAATGGACAGAACTACCATGTTGGCCACGGACATGGCAGCAATCCACTGCCACGCCCGTTACATGGACAGAACCCAGTGTTGCTCCCCGTTACTATGGACAGAACTACCACCGCTACAGTTACATGGTACAGTAACCCCACCGCTGCGTTAAGTTACTTGGAATAACTACCACTGCCAAAACCATGGACAGAACTACCATTGCTGCGCACAGCGGACAGTAATACCAGCTCTCAGTTCAGGGACAGTAACTACCACTGCACGCACAGTTTCTGGCAGCAAATACCCCGCACTGCAAGTTACATGGTACAGAACACCACGCTGCTGCTACAGTTTCGGGGACAGTAACTACCACTGCTCGCTACAGTTTCTATGGTACAGAACTACCACTGTTGCTGCTACAGTTACTAGGTCAGTAACTACCACTGTTTTGCTACAGTTACTATGGTACAAATACCACGTTTCGCCAGTTACATGGTACGAACAACCACTGTTGCCCCAGTTCATGGCAGCAACTACCACCGTTGCGCACAGTTTCTATGGTACAGTAACACAACGCTGCGCCAGTTACTTGGTACAGAACACCCGTTGCGCCAGTTACTATGGACAGAACTACCACCGTTGCTGCTACAGTTACATGGACAGAACACCACGTTTCGCACAGTTACATGGACAGCAACTACCACGTTGCTGCTACAGTTACCATGGTACAGAATACCCCCGCACAAGTTTCTATGGAAGAACACCAGGGTGCCAATTACTTGGAAGAACTACCACTGGCAAGTTACCATGGTACAGAACTCCACTGTTGTGCTACAGTTCTATGGTACAGTAACACCCCTGCTACCGCTCAGCCATGGTACAGAACTACCACTGGGGCCAGTTACTATGGACAGAACTACCACCGACAGTTATATGGACAGAACTACCACTGCACTGCACAGTTACTTTGGGACAGAATACCACGCCGCTGCCACAGTTACTTGGGGTACGAACACCCCTGCACAGTTACTATGGTGAACACCCCTGTGCGCCCCGTTACTATGGACAGAACTACCATTCTACAGATACTATGGACAGAACTACCATTGTACAGTTACTATGGACAGAAACCATAAGTTGCTAAGTTACATGGACAGAACTACCCCGCTGTTTCCAGTTACATGGACAGCACCACGCACTGCCAAGTTACCATGGAAGTAACACCCCCCGGTGCCCAGTTACTATGGTACAGAACTACCACCGTTTCTACAGACTATTACAGAACTACCATGTTGGCCATTTCATGGTACAGAATCCACTGTGCTGCCAAAAATTTTTGGACAGTAACTAAACCCGGGCAGTTATATGGTACAGTAGCACACGTGCCCAGTTACATGGCAACTTACCACGCCAATTTTGGTCAGAACACCACCCCCTTTCCAAGTTACCCGGAAGTAATCCAACCCGGGGGCCCAAGTTTTTTAAAGGTACGTAACACCACTGTTTCACAGTTTTACAGTTACTATGGTACAGTAACTACCACTGTTGCTGCTACGGTTACTATGGTACAGTAACTACCACTGCTACTGCTACAGTTACTATGGTACAGTAACTTCCAGTGTTGCTGCTACAGTTACTATGGTACAGTAACTACCACTGCTACAGTTACTATGGTACAGTAACTACCACTGCTGCTGCTACAGTTACTATGGTACAGTAACTACCACTGCTACAGTTACTATGGTACAGTAACTACCATTGCTGCTGCTACAGTTACTATGGTACAGTAACTACCACTGCTACTGCTACAGTTACTATGGTACAGTAACTACCACTGCTACAGTTACTATGGTACACTAACTACCACTGCTACAGTTACTATGGTACAGTAACTACCACTGCTACAGTTACTATGGTACAGTAACTACCACTGCTACAGTTACTATGGTACAGTAACTACCACTGCTACAGTTACTATGGTACAGTAACTACCATTGCTACAGTTACTATGGTACAGTAACTACCACTGCTACAGTTACTATGGTACAGTAACTACCACTGCTGCTGCTACAGTTACTATGGTACAGTAACTACCACTGCTACAGTTACTATGGTACAGTAACTACCATTGCTACAGTTACTATGGTACAGTAACTACCACTTCTACAGTTACTATGGTACAGTAACTACCACTGCTGCTGCTACAGTTACTATGGTACAGTAACTACCACTGCTACAGTTACTATGGTACAGTAACTACCATTGCTACAGTTACTATGGTACAGTAACTACCACTGCTACAGTTACTATGGTACAGTAACTACCACTGCTACAGTTACTATGGTACAGTAACTACCACTGCTGCTGCTACAGTTACTATGGTACAGTAACTACCACTGCTACAGTTACTATGGTACAGTAACTACCATTGCTACAGTTACTATGATACAGTAACTACCACTGCTACAGTTACTATGGTACAGTAACTACCACTGCTACAGTTACTATGGTACAGTAGCTACCACTGCTACACTTGCTGACTTACCGTAGGTGGTGTCAGAAGAACATTAAGATCAACATGGGCGTGAGCAGGTTCCTCCTTAGTCAGCAGTCTCAGCAACTGGGACGCAGCTTTGTGCTCAGCAGGCAGCAGGGACGGGCAGCACACAAGGTCCTCGAGGAACTCTATTGTTAAGTTTCTCAGACGATGGTCACAGTCGAAATCCTGTCGAATATATGGCATTGTGATATGTTAATGGCGTTTCAAGTCTATCTACTGCACGAGGGTCATAGCTGGTTGGTAAATTAATGGGGTTTAAAATCTATCTAGTACACCAGGGTCATTTAGACTGGTTGGTTAATGTGATTTAAAGTCTATCTGCTACACCTTTCAATGTATATACACATAAACACAGAGATATACACTCGTCAGTACATACAGATATATTTCTCTCAGTGTATATAAACAGACATACACATCTGAGTGTATATAAGAAGATAAGATAAGATAAGATAAGATTTAGTTCGGATTTTTAACCCCGGAGGGTTAGCCACCCAGGATAAGCCAAGAAAGTCAGTGCGTCATCGAGGACTGTCTAACTTATTTCCATTGGGGTCCTTAATCTTGTCCCCCAGGATGCGACCCACACCAGTCGACTAACACCCAGGTACCTATTTGCTGCTAGGTGAACAGGACAACAGGTGTAAGGAAACGTGTCGAAATGTTTCCACCCGCCGGGAATCGAACCCGGGCCCTCCGTGTGTGAAGCGGGAGTTTTAGCCACCAGGCCACCGGGACCTGATATATACATGTCAGAGTACATGCGCAGTGGTATACTGCTCCCAGTGTAGATATTCTTGTTGATTAACCGGAATTCTCCCGGCCCGGGCCTTTTCCAAGTGGTGGCCCGGCCTTGGCTCCCTCTCTAGGGAGTGTCTGAGACCTAAGTCTGCCATGGGAGGAGGCACAAGCACCCCCTCATCGTCGAGACCAACTGTCCCCAGGCCTAGCCACATTCCCGCCCTCACGGGGCTCGTAGGGAGAAGCTAGGCCTCTCTCGTCTGCCATCCCAGCCCCAGGGGGGGTAATGGGAATGACATGAGCTGCAAGCTCTGGCTCTAGGCACCTACCCTACCCTAGAAGAGCTGGGCATGGTGTCGATCCCACTGTATAGGTTAGGTAAGATTCGTCAGGAAACAGGACAAGTGTTTCCTGACGCGGGTCTTGGTCACATGATGACCCACCTCTGGAGCTTTTGGTCATCTGACCGAGGCCTTCCGCTGGCTTACCAGTCCACACAAACACACTCAGATTTAATATAAATTTGTCTCTGAAAAAAAAATCTTCAGTGTTTTATGCAAATAATAATTAAATCCATTAATATTTTGGGCCCAAAAT
Source organism: Cherax quadricarinatus (assembly GCF_038502225.1). Taxonomy (NCBI): domain Eukaryota; kingdom Metazoa; phylum Arthropoda; class Malacostraca; order Decapoda; family Parastacidae; genus Cherax; species Cherax quadricarinatus. The sequence goes on from NW_027195035.1 coordinate 691,009, forward strand.
TTTTCTCAAAAATAATGCTTAAATTCTTTCATTTTTTCGTATAAAGAATTTTTTAATGACTTATTTTAACATTGTAAAGTAAAAGGACACAAGTGCAACTAATGTGACATTTATTGTGGCAACGTTTCGCTCTCCAGGAGCTTTATCAAGCTCCTGGAGAGCGAAACGTTGTGTCCTTTTACTTTACAACTTTCTTAATTGCAATATAATAATAATAATAATAATAATAATAATAATAATAATAATAATAATAATAACAATAACAATAATACATCGACACCATGCCTAACCCTTCTAGGGTAGGGTAGGTGCCTGAGCCCGAGCCTTTAGCTCACAAGACTGTCATTCCCATTTGCCCCCTTGTGGCGGGGATGGCAGACCAGAGAGGCCTAGCTTGTGGCTAGGCCTGGGGACAGTTGGTCCCAAAGATGAGGAGGTACTTGTGCCTCCTCCCATGGGAGACTTAGGTCTCAGACACTCCCTAAAGAGGGAGCCAAGGCCGGGCCACCACTTGGACAAGGCCCGGGCCGGGAGAATACCGGCGAATCTTTAACTAACTAACTAACAATAATAATAATAATAATAATAATAATAATAGCACAACTGCTCCTAACTAACATTTGGTAAAGTGTATCATTATATTCAGTTGTTGTAGTTTACTAGGCACCAAATAATGTGTTTTGGTGTCTTTACCAGGCAGGTCACTGTACTTCTTGACCTGCTTGGGGACCTCAATATTTACCTGCCTTGTAAAGGGTTAAGATCCATTATATGTCTTGCGACACGACGATCACAACGTCTAAGTACGTCATGAGTGCGTTACCTGTGACGCCATGAGATATGTTCATGACTCATCAAATCGTAATGACATAATTGCAATCAAAGCATACCATGGGTGGGGTTAGAACTCGTGATCAGTGAGTCATAAAACTCCAGACCTAGTGCGTTGGTCTGGAATTTTATAACTCTCTGATCGCGGGTTCTAACTCCGTCCGTGGTATAGTTTGAATATGTTAATAATGAGGCGATGGAATGTGATAGGCAATAAGCGTAAACCAAAGGGCATTCCGAGGAAGTGGTAATGACTGTCAGAGCGCGGTAAGATAAGATTTAAGATAAGATTTCGTTCGGATTTTTAACCCCGGAGGGTTAGCCACCCAGGATAAGCCAAGAAAGTCAGTGCGTCATCGAGGACTGTCTAACTTATTTCCATTGGGGTCCTTAATCTTGTCCCCCAGGATGCGACCCACACCAGTCGACTAACACCCAGGTACCTATTTGCTGCTAGGTGAACAGGACAACAGGTGTAAGGAAACGTGTCGAAATGTTTCCACCCGCCGGGATCGAACCCGGGCCCTCAGTGTGTGAAGAGGGAGCTTCAGCCACCAGGCCACCAGGCCACCAGGCCACCGGGCCACCAGGCCACCAGGCCACCAGGCCACTGGGCCACCAGGCCACTGGGCCACCAGGCCACCAGGCCACCAGGCCACCGGGCCACCCTACTACTACTACTACTGTAACAATACACAAATAACTAGCCCATAGGAGAGAGAAAAGCTTATGACGACACTTCAGTACATTTTGGTTTAGAAAGTGACTTTGTAAACGGTGAAAGTTCGACTGAAATGCCACCATAAGCTTCTTATTCCTATGTGCAGATTATTTTCGTAATGACTTCTTGGAGTACTCACCTAATTATGGTTTCAGGGGTCAAGTGGAAAAGGCTGTTAGCTGTTGGTTGTCCTCATAAAGAGGTCTTGCCAAAACACCTGTAACAACTCAAGAGTTGAAAAGACTGGGCTCTGGTGGCCTGGTGGTTAACACTCTCGCTTCACACGGTGAGGGCCTGGGTTCGATTCCCAGCCAGAGTAGAAACATTGGACGTGTTTCTTTCCACCTGTTGTCTATGTTCCCCATCAGTAAAATGGGTACCTGGGTGTTAGTCGACTGGTGTGGGTCGCATCCTGGGACACTGACCTAAGGAGGCCTGGTCACAGACTGGGCCGCGAGGGCGTTGACCCCCGGAACTCTCTCCAGGTAAACTCCAGGTAAGTCACCCAGAACATGGAGTGGGACACCATCTGGTATCGTTTTAACATTCAACTTGGTAAAGTCAATCACCGGGTGCCATCTTTCTTGCATACTAGAATCACTGGAACATTTCAGAGTGAACTGCGACGTGCTATGACACCGTCATCAAGCATCAGGGTGACTCTTCTGCCACAATAAGCTGTGAATACGACATTCTGTATACAGGTACACTACTAGGTCTGGTACCGGGTTAAAGTGAAATACCACACGACAATGGCTCTTGGTATGTAGGTCTTGAGGTTCACGGTTTGATCCCCAGTACAGGTGGACCATTAGGCGTGTTACTATAAGGCACCTGCTGTCCCTGTTCGTCTAGCAGTAAGTAGGTACCTGGGTGTTAGCCGATTTGTGTGAGTTGCATTCTGGGGATAAATTTAACCTCATATTGGCCGAAATACTCAGCATAACCAGGGACTTTCTATATAGTACGGCAGGATGGGGGCCCAATTACGGGCCTGTGGGCCACAAGTGACCCGAGGGTTCATCTTTTTAGTGGCCTGAGAGCACTCCTGTTAATATATTAATTTACTGCGACGCTAAAGTTATAAATGTCAGAAAATAATCTTTCACTAGACTGTCAGCCTGACAGTCTAGTGAGACTCTCATCCATGACCACGTACACTGCACAGTACTGATCGTGACCACGTACACTGCACAGTACTGATCGTGACCACGTACACTACACAGTACTGATCATGACCACGTACACTGCACAGTACTGATCATGACCACGTACACTGCACAGTACTGATCATGACCACGTACACTGCACAGTACTGATCATGACCACGTACACTGCACAGTACTGATCATGACCACGTACACTGCACAGTACTGATCATGACCACGTACACTGCACAGTACTGATCATGACCACGTACACTGCACAGTACTGATCGTGACCACGTACACTGCACAGTACTGATCATGACCACGTACACTGCACAGTACTGATCATGACCACGTACACTGCACAGTACTGATCATGACCACGTACACTACACAGTACTGATCATGACCACGTACACTGCACAGTACTGATCGTGACCACGTACACTGCACAGTACTGATCGTGACCACGTACACTGCACAGTACTGATCATGACCACGTACACTGCACAGTACTGATCATGACCACGTACACTACACAGTACTGATCATGACCACGTACACTGCACAGTACTGATCGTGACCACGTACACTACACAGTACTGATCATGACCACGTACACTGCACAGTACTGATCATGACCACGTACACTGCACAGTACTGATCATGACCACGTACACTACACAGTACTGATCGTGACCACGTACACTACACAGTACTGATCATGACAACGTACACTGCACAGTACTGATCATGACCACGTACACTACACAGTACTGATCATGACCACGTACACTACACAGTACTGATCGTGACCACGTACACTACACAGTACTGATCATGACAACGTACACTGCACAGTACTGATCATGACGACGTACACTGCACAGTACTGATCATGACCACGTACACTGCACAGTACTGATCATGACCACGTACACTGCACAGTACTGATCATGACCACGTACACTACACAGTACTGATCATGACCACGTACACTACACAGTACTGATCGTGACCACGTACACTACACAGTACTGATCATGACAACGTACACTGCACAGTACTGATCATGACCACGTACACTGCACAGTACTGATCATGACCACGTACACTACACAGTACTGATCATGACCACGTACACTACACAGTACTGATCGTGACCACGTACACTACACAGTACTGATCATGACAACGTACACTGCACAGTACTGATCATGACGACGTACACTGCACAGTACTGATCATGACCACGTACACTGCACAGTACTGATCATGACCACGTACACTGCACAGTACTGATCATGACCACGTACACTACACAGTACTGATCATGACCACGTACACTACACAGTACTGATCGTGACCACGTACACTACACAGTACTGATCATGACAACGTACACTGCACAGTACTGATCATGACCACGTACACTGCACAGTACTGATCATGACAACGTACACTACACAGTACTGATCATGACCACGTACACTACACAGTACTGATCATGACCACGTACACTGCACAGTACTGATCATGACCACGTACACTGCACAGTACTGATCATGACAACGTACACTACACAGTACTGATCGTGACCACGTACACTACACAGTACTGATCATGACCACGTACACTGCACAGTACTGATCGTGACCACGTACACTGCACAGTACTGATCGTGACCACGTACACTGCACAGTACTGATCGTGACCACGTACACTGCACAGTACTGATCGTGACCACGTACACTGCACAGTACTGATCGTGACCACGTACACTGCACAGTACTGATCATGACCACGTACACTACACAGTACTGATCATGACCACGTACACTGCACAGTACTGATCATGACCACGTACACTGCACAGTACTGATCATGACCACGTACACTGCACAGTACTGATCATGACCACGTACACTACACAGTACTGATCATGACCACGTACACTGCACAGTACTGATCATGACCACGTACACTGCACAGTACTGATCATGACAACGTACACTACACAGTACTGATCGTGACCACGTACACTACACAGTACTGATCATGACCACGTACACTGCACAGTACTGATCGTGACCACGTACACTGCACAGTACTGATCGTGACCACGTACACTGCACAGTACTGATCGTGACCACGTACACTGCACAGTACTGATCGTGACCACGTACACTGCACAGTACTGATCATGACCACGTACACTACACAGTACTGATCATGACCACGTACACTGCACAGTACTGATCATGACCACGTACACTGCACAGTACTGATCATGACAACGTACACTACACAGTACTGATCATGACCACGTACACTGCACAGTACTGATCATGACCACGTACACTGCACAGTACTGATCATGACCACGTACACTGCACAGTACTGATCATGACAACGTACACTACACAGTACTGATCATGACCACGTACACTGCACAGTACTGATCATGACCACGTACACTGCACAGTACTGATCATGACCACGTACACTGCACAGTGCTGATCATGACCACGTACACTGCACAGTACTGATCATGACCACGTACACTGCACAGTACTGATCGTGACCACGTACTCTGCACAGTACTGATCATGACCACGTACACTGCACAGTACTGATCATGACCACGTACACTACACAGTACTGATCATGACCACGTACACTACACAGTACTGATCATGACCACGTACACTGCACAGTACTGATCATAACCACGTACACTGCACAGTACTGATCATGACCACGTACACTACACAGTACTGATCATGACCACGTACACTGCACAGTACTGATCATGACCACGTACACTACACAGTACTGATCATGACCACGTACACTGCACAGTACTGATCATGACCACGTACACTGCACAGTACTGATCATGACCACGTACACTGCACAGTGCTGATCATGACCACGTACACTGCACAGTACTGATCATGACCACGTACACTGCACAGTACTGATCGTGACCACGTACTCTGCACAGTACTGATCATGACCACGTACACTGCACAGTACTGATCATGACCACGTACACTACACAGTACTGATCATGACCACGTACACTACACAGTACTGATCATGACCACGTACACTGCACAGTACTGATCATAACCACGTACACTGCACAGTACTGATCATGACCACGTACACTACACAGTACTGATCATGACCACGTACACTGCACAGTACTGATCATGACCACGTACACTACACAGTACTGATCATGACCACGTACACTGCACAGTACTGATCATGACCACGTACACTGCACAGTACTGATCATGACCAAGAACTCAAGTATCAGGTGACTGAGTCCACTGTACTCAAGTATCAGGTGGCTGAGTGCACTGTACTCAAGTATCAGGTGGCTGAGTCCACTGTACTCAAGTATCAGGTGGCTGAGTCCACTGTACTCAAGTATCAGGTGGCTGAGTCCACTGTACTCAAGTATCAGGTGACTGAGTCCACTGTACTCAAGTATCAGGTGGCTGAGTCCACTGTACACAAGTATCAGGTGACTGAGTCCACTGTACTCAAGTATCAGGTGGCTGAGTCCACTGTACTCAAGTATCAGGTGGCTGAGTCCACTGTACTCAAGTATCAGGTGGCTGAGTCCACTGTACTCAAGTATCAGGTGGCTGAGTCCACTGTACTCAAGTATCAGGTGGCTGAGTGCACTGTACTCAAGTATCAGGTGGCTGAGTCCACTGTACTCAAGTATCAGGTGGCTGAGTCCACTGTACTCAAGTATCAGGTGGCTGAGTCCACTGTACTCAAGTATCAGGTGGCTGAGTTCACTGTACTCAAGTATCAGGTGGCTGAGTCCACTGTACTCAAGTATCAGGTGGCTGAGTTCACTGTACTCAAGTATCAGGTGGCTGAGTCCACTGTACTCAAGTATCAGGTGGCTGAGTCCACTGTACTCAAGTATCAGGTGGCTGAGTCCACTGTACTCAAGTGTATTGATTGGCAAAGCTCTCGATTCACACAAGGAGGGCCCGGGTTCGATTCCCGTAGGGGTAGAAACATATCGACGGTTTTCCTTACACCTGTCGTCCTGTTCACCTAGTAGCAAGTAGGTACATGGGTGTTAGTCGACTGGTGTGGGTGGCATCCATGACAGACATGACTTTGCACCTTAGCATCTCTGACAGACACGACTTTCCACTCTAGCATCTCTGACAGACATGACTTTGCACTTTAGCATCTCTGACAGACATGACTTTGCACTCTAGCATCTCTGACAGACATGACTTTGCACTCTAGCATCCCTGAAAGACATGACTTTGTACTCTAGCATCCCTGACAGACATGACTTTGTACTCTAGCATCTCTGACAGACATGACTTTGCACTCTAGCATCTCTGACAGACATGACTTTGCACTCTAGCATCTCTGACAGACATGACTTTGCACTCTAGCATCTCTGACAGACATGACTTTGCACTCTAGCATCTCTGACAGACATGACTTTGTACTCTAGCATCTCTGACAGACATGACTTTGTACTCTAGCATCTCTGAAAGACATGACTTTGTACTCTAGCATCTCTGAAAGACATGACTTTGTACTCTAGCATCTCTGACAGACATGACTTTGCACTCTAGCATCTCTGACAGACATGACTTTGCACTCTAGCATCTCTGACAGACATGACTTTGCACTCTAGCATCTCTGACAGACATGACTTTGTACTCTAGCATCTCTGAAAGACATGACTTTGTACTCTAGCATCCCTGACAGACATGACTTTGCACTCTAGCATCTCTGACAGACATGACTTTGTACTCTAGCATCTCTGACAGACATGACTTTGTACTCTAGCATCTCTGAAAGACATGACTTTGTACTCTAGCATCCCTGACAGACATGACTTTGCACTCTAGCATCCCTGACAGACATGACTTTGCACTCTAGCATCCCTGACAGACATGACTTTGTACTCTAGCATCCCTGACAGACATGACTTTGTACTCTAGCATCCCTGACAGACATGACTTTGTACTCTAGCATCCCTGACAGACATGACTTTGTACTCTAGCATCCCTGACAGACATGACTTTGTACTCTAGCATCCCTGACAGACATGACTTTGTACTCTAGCATCTCTGACAGACATGACTTTGTACTCTAGCATCTCTGACAGACATGACTTTGTACTCTAGCATCTCTGAAAGACATGACTTTGTACTCTAGCATCTCTGAAAGACATGACTTTGTACTCTAGCATCCCTGACAGACATGACTTTGTACTCTAGCATCCCTGACAGACATGACTTTGCACTCTAGCATCCCTGACAGACATGACTTTGTACTCTAGCATCTCTGACAGACATGACTTTGTACTCTAGCATCTCTGACAGACATGACTTTGTACTCTAGCATCTCTGAAAGACATGACTTTGTACTCTAGCATCTCTGAAAGACATGACTTTGTACTCTAGCATCTCTGACAGACATGACTTTGCACTCTAGCATCCCTGACAGACATGACTTTGTACTCTAGCATCTCTGACAGACATGACTTTGCACTCTAGCATCCTTGACAGACATGACTTTGCACTCTAGCATCCTTGACAGACATGACTTTGCACTCTAGCATCCTTGACAGACATGACTTTGCACTCTAGCATCCTTGACAGACATGACTTTGCACTCTAGCATCCCTGACAGACATGACTTTGTACTCTAGCATCTCTGAAAGACATGACTTTGCACTCTAGCATCCCTGACAGACATGACTTTGCACTCTAGCATCCCTGACAGACATGACTTTGCACTCTAGCATCCCTGACAGACATGACTTTGCACTCTAGCATCCTTGACAGACATGACTTTGCACTCTAGCATCCCTGACAGACATGACTTTGCACTCTAGCATCCCTGACAGACATGACTTTGCACTCTAGCATCCCTGACAGACATGACTTTGCACTCTAGCATCCCTGACAGACATGACTTTGCACTCTAACATCCATGACAGACATGACTTTGCACTCTAGCATCCCTGACAGACATGACTTTGTACTCTAGCACACCTGAGAGACACGAACTTGCACTCTAGCATCTCTGAAAGACATGACTTTGCACTCTAACATCCTTGACAGACATGACTTTGTACTCTAGCATCTCTGACAGACATGACTTTGTACTCTAGCATCAAAGACAGACATGGCTTTGCACCCTAGCACCCCTGACAGACATGACTTTGCACCCTAGCATCCCTGACAGACATGACTTTGCACTCTAGCATCCCAGACAGACATGACTTTGCACCCTAGCATCCCTGACATACATGACTTTGCACTCTAACATCCCTGACAGACATGACTTTGCACTCTAGCATCCCTGACAGACATGACTTTGCACTCTAACATCCCTGACAGACATGACTTTGCACCCTAGCATCCCTGACATACATGACTTTGCACTCTAACATCCCTGACAGACATGACTTTGCACTCTAGCATCCCTGACAGACATGACTTTGCACTCTAGCATCCCTGACAGACATGACTTTGCACTCTAACATCCCTGACAGACATGACTTTGCACCCTAGCATCCCTGACAGACATGACTTTGCACTCTAACATCCCTGACAGACATGACTTTGCACTCTAGCATCCCTGACAGACATGACTTTGCACTCTAGCATCCCTGACAGACATGACTTTGCACCCTAGCATCCCTGACAGACATGACTTTGCACTCTAGCATCCCTGACAGACATGACTTTGCACTCTAGCATCCCTGACAGACATGACTTTGCACTCTAGCATCCCTGACAGACATGACTTTGCACTCTAGCATCCCTGACAGACATGACTTTGTACTCTAGCAAACCTGAGAGACATGAATTTGCACTCTAGCATCCCTGACAGACATGACTTTGTACTCTAGCATCCCTGACAGACATGACTTTGCACTCTAGCATCCCTGACAGACATGACTTTGTACTCTAGCATCCCTGACAGACATGAATTTGTACTCTAGCATCCCTGACAGACATGACTTTGCACCCTAGCATCCCTGACAGACATGACTTTGCACTCTAGCATCTCTGACAGACATGACTTTGCACTCTAGCATCTCTGACAGACATGACTTTGCACCCTAGCATCCCTGACAGACATGACTTTGCACTCTAGTATCCCAGACAGACATGACTTTGCACCCTAGCATCCCTGACAGACATGACTTTGCACTCTAACATCCCTGACAGACATGACTTTGCACTCTAGTATCCCAGACAGACATGACTTTGCACCCTAGCATCCCTGACAGACATGACTTTGCACTCTAGCATCCCTGACAGACATGACTTTGCACCCTAGCATCCCTGACAGACATGACTTTGCACTCTAGTATCCCAGACAGACATGACTTTGCACACTAGCATCCCTGACAGACATGACTTTGCACCCTAGCATCCCTGACAGACATGACTTTGCACTCTAGCATCCCTGACAGACATGACTTTGCACTCTAGTATCCCAGACAGACATAACTTTGCACCCTAGCATCCCTGACAGACATGACTTTGCACTCTAGCATCCCTGACAGACATGACTTTGCACTCTAACATCCCTGACAGACATGACTTTGCACTCTAGCATCCCTGACAGACATGACTTTGCACTCTTGCATCCCTGACAGACATGACATTGTACTCTACCATCCCTGACAGACATGACTTTGCACTCTAGCATCCATGACAGATATGACTTTGTACTCTAGCATCCATGACAGACATGACTTTGCGCTCTAGCATCTCTGACAGACATGACTTTTCACCCTAGCATCCCTGACAGACATGACTTTGCACTCTAGCATCCCTGACAGACATGACTTTGCACTCTAGCATCTCTGAGAGATATGACTTTGAACTCTTGCATCCTTGACAGACATGACTTTGCACCCTAGCACCCCTGACAGACATGACATTGCACTCCAGCTTCCCTGACAGACATGACTTTGCACTCTAGCATCCCTGACAGACATGACTTTGCACTCTAGCATCCCTGACAGTCATGACTTTGCACTCTAGCATCCCTGACAGACATGACTTTGCACTCTAGCATCCTTGATAGACATGGCTTTGCACTCTAATATCCCTGACAGACATGACTTTGCACTCTAGCATCCCAGACAGACATGACTTTGCACTCTAGCATGTCTGACAGACATGAGTTTGCACTCTGGCATCCCTGACAGACATGACTTTGCACTCTAGCATCCCTGACAGACATGACTTTGCACTCTAGCATCCCAGACAGACATGACTTTGCACTCTAGCATGTCTGACAGACATGAGTTTGCACTCTGGCATCCCTGACAGACATGACTTTGCACTCTAGCATCCCTGACAGACATGACTTTGCACTCTAGCATCCCTGACAGACATGACTTTGCACCCTAGCACCCCTGACAGACATGACATTGCACTCCAGCATCCCTGACAGACATGACTTTGCACCCTAGCATCCCTGACAGACATTAGTCGACATTTAGGGTCTTAGACAAGGCTAGTAAGGGTTTCTCTGATAATTTTAAGAAAGTGTAACTAGGGATGGAGAAATTGTCAGTGCTGACGAAGTGACTGTTGAAAAGTATATTACTGAATCTCGAGAGTTCGTGGAGGCTGTGGGTTCTGTCCCCCAGCGAGTGTTCAACTATGACGAGACTGGCCTCTTCTGGAAGCAAATGTACATTAGGACCTGTAACTGAAGAGGGTTGATGGACTGAACAAGACTGATGGACTGAACAAGATTAATGGACTGAACAAGATTGATGGACTGAACAAGATTAATGGACTGAACAAGATTGATGGACTGAACAAGATTGATGGACTGAACAAGATTGATGGACTGAACAAGATTGATGGACTGAACAAGATTGATGGAGTGAACAAGATTGATGGACTGAACAAGATTGATGGACTGAACAAGATTGATGGACTGAACAAGATTGATGGACTGAACAAGATTGATGGACTGAACAAGATTGATGGACTGAACAAGATTGATGGACTGAACAAGATTGATGGACTGAACAAGATTGATGGACTGAACAAGACTGATGGACTGAACAAGATTGATGGACTGAACGAGACTGATGGACTGAACAAGACTGATGGACTGAACAAGACTGATGGACTGAACAAGATTGATGGACTGAACAAGACTGATGGACTGAACAAGATTGATGGACTGAACAAGACTGATGGACTGAACAAGACTGATGGACTGAACAAGACTGATGGACTGAACAAGACTGATGGACTGAACAAGATTGATGGACTGAACAAGATTGATGGACTGAACAAGACTGATGGACTGAACAAGATTGATGGACTGAACAAGACTGATGGACTGAACAAGATTGATGGACTGAACAAGACTGATGGACTGAACAAGATTGATGGACTGAACAAGATTGATGGACTGAACAAGACTGATGGACTGAACAAGATTGATGGACTGAACAAGACTGATGGACTGAACAAGATTGATGGACTGAACAAGATTGATGGACTGAACAAGACTGATGGACTGAACAAGATTGATGGACTGAACAAGATTGATGGACTGAACAAGACTGATGGACTGAACAAGATTGATGGACTGAACAAGATTGATGGACTGAACAAGATTGATGGACTGAACAAGACTGATGGACTGAACAAGACTGATGGACTGAACAAGACTGATGGACTGAACAAGACTGATGGACTGAACAAGACTGATGGACTGAACAAGATTGATGGACTGAACAAGATTGATGGACTGAACAAGACTGATGGACTGAACAAGATTGATGGACTGAACAAGATTGATGGACTGAACAAGATTGATGGACTGAACAAGACTGATGGACTGAACAAGATTGATGGACTGAACAAGACTGATGGACTGAACAAGATTGATGGACTGAACAAGACTGATGGACTGAACAAGATTGATGGACTGAACAAGATTGATGGACTGAACAAGATTGATGGACTGAACAAGATTGATGGACTGAACAAGACTGATGGACTGAACAAGACTGATGGACTGAACAAGACGGATGGACTGAACAAGACTGATGGACTGAACAAGACTGATGGACTGAACAAGACTGATGGACTGAACAAGACTGATGGACTGAACAAGACTGATGGACTGAACAAGACTGATGGACTGAACACATCGACTCCAGGCTGAGGGACTGATTACCTCAAACTCCTCCTCTCCTTACGCCTTTCTACTTTGTATTGGACTGATGAAGCCACTGTGGGGCGAAACGTTTCCTGAATAAAGATTCCCATATGCTGCATAAGTGTCTCAATCTTCAACTTGTCGGTTTTTCAAACCATTCATCACAAACGAGTTGCTGGAAGAGTTCCGGTTTATAAGAGTGAAGTTCTTGCCTCCTGACATCCAGCTCCTGGACCAGCAGGTCATTTCTAACTTGAAGAATGGAAGAGCCTTTAGAATCACTTTAGAAACAAATTTAACTCTCAGGGTGTTCTGGAAGGGCCATTTTAATATCATCACCTGTGGGGGATGTGTCTTCCAGGACCATGTGGCCCGGTGGCCTGGTGGCCTGGTGGCCCGGTGGCCTGGTGGCTGAAGCTCCCACTTCACACACTGAGGGCCCGGGTTCGATTCCCGGCGGGTAGAAACATTTCGACACGTTTCCTTACACCTGTTGTCCTGTTCACCTAGCAGCAAATAGGTACCTGGGTGTTAGTCGACTGGTGTGGGTCGCATCCTGGGGGACAAGATTAAGGACCACAATGGAAATAAGTTAGACAGTCCTCGATGACCCACTGACTTTCTTGGCTTATCCTGGGTGGCTAACCCTCCGGGGTTAAAAATCCGAACGAAATCTTATCTTATCTTATCTTATCCAGCCAGCATGGAAGAAAGTGTGGCCTGACTTTGTGGTAGCCAGGGATTTTGAAGACTTTAAAGGTAACCCTGAGCTGGTAGACGATACTGTGTCCCTGAGGAAAGCTGGTAGACGATACTGTGTCCCTGAGGAAAGCTGGTAGACGATACTGTGTCCCTGAGGAAAGCTGGTAGACGATACTGTGTCCCTGAGGAAAGCTGGTAGACGATACTGTGTCCCTGAGGAAAGCTGGTAGACGATACTGTGTCCCTGAGGAAAGCTGGTAGACGATACTGTGTCCCTGAGGAAAGCTGGTAGACGATACTGTGTCCCTGAGGAAAGCTGGTAGACGATACTGTGTCCCTGAGGAAAGCTGGTAGACGATACTGTGTCCCTGAGGAAAGCTGGTAGACGATACTGTGTCCCTGAGGAAAGCTGGTAGACGATACTGTGTCCCTGAGGAAAGCTGGTAGACGATACTGTGTCCCTGAGGAAAGCTGGTAGACGATACTGTGTCCCTGAGGAAAGCTGGTAGACGATACTGTGTCCCTGAGGAAAGCTGGTAGACGATACTGTGTCCCTGAGGAAAGCTGGTAGACGATACTGTGTCCCTGAGGAAAGCTGGTAGACGATACTGTGTCCCTGAGGAAAGCTGGTAGACGATACTGTGTCCCTGAGGAAAGCTGGTAGACGATACTGTGTCCCTGAGGAAAGCTGGTAGACGATACTGTGTCCCTGAGGAAAGCCTTGAGCCTAGAAATGACTGAAGAAGATATAGACGAGATGGTGGAGGAACACAGAAGTGAACTTACCACAGAAGAACTTGTAGACCTTCAGAAAAATCAGCAACAGACTGCAGAGGCTGTGTCATCATCAGAGTAAGAGAGGAGGGATGACGTGATAAGATAAGATAAGATAAGATTTAGTTCGGATTTTTAACCCCGGAGGGTTAGCCACCCAGGATAAGCCAAGAAAGTCAGTGCGTCATCGAGGACTGTCTAACTTATTTCCATTGTGGTCCTTAATCTTGTCCCCCAGGATGCGACCCACACCAGTCGACTAACACCCAGGTACCTATTTGCTGCTAGGTGAACAGGACAACAGGTGTAAGGAAACGTGTCGGAATGTTTCCACCCGCCGGGAATCGAACCCGGGCCCTCCGTGTGTGAAGCGGGAGCTGTAGCCACCAGGCCACCGGGCCACCGGGCCCCTTGTACTTGTCAAGGATATGTATGCTAATTGATATAACGTGCAGGAGTTTGCGGGAAAATACATCCAGAGAAAGCAGTGGCCAACTGTCTCTCTAACATGTACAATGACACTGTCATGTCTCACTTTCGACAAGTGTTAAGCCAGAACCTAAAACGAGCCTCACTGGACAGGTTTTTTCGTGAGACAAGGGTAAGTTTCCTAAGGTTCTTTTGGTACAAAATTATTAATTTTTACATTAACATAAATGAAAAAAAATATCTTTAAACGTGTAAGAGAAAATTTTAGAAAGGACTTAATTTTAAATGAGCTCTTGATAATTGACCAGTTTTACCTATTCGGCACGACATATATATATTTATATATATATATATATATATATATATATATATATATATATATATATATATATATATATATATATATATATATATGTCACAGTCACTGTGAGATAAGATAAGATAAGATTTCGTTCGGATTTTTAACCCCGGAGGGTTAGCCACCCAGGATAAGCCAAGAAAGTCAGTGCGTCATCCAGGACTGTCTGTCTTATTTCCATTGTCCCCCAGGATGCCACCCACACCAGTCGACTAACACTCAGGTACCTACTTACTGCTAGGTGAAGAGGACAACAGGTGTAAGGAAATGCATCGAAATATTACTACCCCGCCGGGAATCGAACACGAACCCTCCGTGTGTGAAGCGAGATCTTTGCCAACCAGGCCACGGGGCCACCCCGTGTCATGTGACTTACCTTCTATCAGCCCAGCTGGGAGCCACTATGAGCACAAGACGGGCAGTCAAGATCACACCAGAGGTGACGAAGATTGGTCTTCCTCCACCAGTACAAGATAACAGACCACCTAACTGTCTCTTAGTGGTGGCCTGGTGGCCTGGTGGCCCGGTGGCCTGGTGGCCTGGTGGCCCGGTGGCCTGGTGGCCTGGTGGCCCGGTGGCCTGGTGGCCTGGTGGCCTGGTGGCCTGGTGGCCTGGTGGCCCGGTGGCCTGGTGGCCTGGTGGCCCGGTGGCCTGGTTGCTAAAGCTCCCGCTTCACACACGGAGGGCCCGGGTTCGATTCCCGGCGGGTGGGAACATTTCAACACGTTTCCTTACACATATTGTCCTGTTCACCTAGCAGCAAATAGGTACCTGGGTGTTAGTGGACTGGTGTGGGTGGCATCCTGGGGGACAAGATTAAGGACCCCAATGGAAATAAGTTAGACAGTCCTCGATGACGCACTGACTTTCTTGGCTTATCCTGGGTGGCTAACCCTCCGGGGTTAAAAATCCGAACGAAATCTTATCTTATCTTATCTTATCTTACCATAATTCATCCCTCTGAACGTCCATAACATTATAATAACAATAACTAATAATAATAATAACAATACCTGGGAGTGCTTGGAGACCCAGTGACGGAGAACATTGAGAACTCTCATGGTAGCAGCAGTGGAGATAATGGACTCCTGGCGTGGGCGTTCCCTGAAGGATGGTCGCCGCCCGTCACCGCCCACCAGGGAGAACCGCCCGTGTGTGGGCGGCTGGGGCGGCGTCTTGGCTATGTCTCTTGGGTTGCTGGAACCAGCGGTCGCTACAGCAAAGGCAGCAGCTGCTGAGGCACTGCTGCTCCTGTGGGTGGCAGCTGCTGTTATGCTGGGCACCTCTGCTACTGCTTCTGCTGCTCTAATATTGTGCTAGAGACCTCTACTGCTCTAATATTGTACTGGAGACCTCTGCTACTGCTTCTACTGCTCTAATATTGTACTGGAGACCTCTACTACTGCTTCTACTGCTCTAATATTGTACTGGAGACCTCTGCTACTGCTTCTACTGCTCTAATATTGTACTGGAGACCTCTGCTACTGCTTCTACTGCTCTAATATTGTACTGGAGACCTCTACTACTGCTTCTACTGCTCTAATATTGTACTGGAGACCTCTGCTACTGCTTCTACTGCTCTAATATTGTACTGGAGACCTCTGCTACTGCTTCTACTGCTCTAATATTGTACTGGAGACCTCTGCTACTGCTTCTACTGCTCTAATATTGTACTGGAGACCTCTGCTACTGCTTCTACTGCTCTAATATTGTACTGGAGACCTCTGCTACTGCTTCTACTGCTCTAATATTGTACTGGAGACCTCTGCTACTGCTTCTACTGCTCTAATATTGTACTGGAGACCTCTGCTACTGCTTCTACTGCTCTAATATTGTACTGGAGACCTCTGCTACTGCTTCTACTGCTCTAATATTGTACTGGAGACCTCTACTACTGCTTCTACTGCTCTAATATTGTACTGGAGACCTCTGCTACTGCTTCTACTGCTCTAATATTGTACTGGAGACCTCTACTACTGCTTCTACTGCTCTAATATTGTACTGGAGACCTCTGCTACTGCTTCTTCTGCTCTAATATTGTACTGGAGACCTCTGCTACTGCTTCTACTGCTCTAATATTGTACTGGAGACCTCTGCTACTGCTTCTACTGCTCTAATATTGTACTGGAGACCTCTACTACTGCTTCTACTGCTCTAATATTGTACTGGAGACCTCTGCTACTCTTCTACTGCTCTAATATTGTACTGGAGACCTCTGCTACTGCTTCTACTGCTCTAATATTGTACTGGAGACCTCTACTACTGCTTCTACTGCTCTAATATTGTACTGGAGACCTCTGCTACTCTTCTACTGCTCTAATATTGTACTGGAGACCTCTGCTACTCTTCTACTGCTCTAATATTGTACTGGAGACCTCTGCTACTGCTTCTACTGCTCTAATATTGTACTGGAGACCTCTGCTACTCTTCTACTGCTCTAATATTGTACTGGAGACCTCTGCTACTCTTCTACTGCTCTAATATTATAATGTACTCTGGTTCTATTGCCCTAATATCACTTATAATGTACTCTGGTTCTATTGCCCTAATATCACTTATAATGTACTCTGGTTCTATTGCCCTAATATCACTTATAATGTACTCTGGTTCTATTGCCCTAATATCACGTATAATGTACTCTGGTTCTATTGCCCTAATATCACTTATAATGTACTCTGGTTCTATTGCCCTAATATCACTTATAATGTACTCTGGTTCTATTGCCCTAATATCACTTATAATGTACTCTGGTTCTATTGCCCTAATATCACGTATAATGTACTCTGGTTCTATTGCCCTAATATCACTTATAATGTACTCTGGTTCTATTGCCCTAATATCACTTATAATGTACTCTGGTTCTATTGCCCTAATATCACTTATAATGTACTCTGGTTCTGCGTCTACTGACTGTTATTACAATGTACTCTGAAAATAAGAACAATACCGTGACTGGAACAAGACACAACTAACCCGCACACAGGTGACAGCAGCTGACCACGATACTCGGGTCCGACTTGCACCATTTACAAAGTTATTTCTCGATGACCTTAACAATCTTGGTTCTTCCATCAAGTTTAAACTTGAATGGGAATCTAAATCTTTGCTTGCTTCCCGTGACGTACATGTCCACCGCTCGTAAGTCTATGTACAGTGACATGTCCACCGCTCGTAAGTCTATGTACAGTGATATGTCCACCGCTCGTAAGTCTATGTACAGTGATATGTCCACCGCTCGTAAGTCTATGTACAGTGATATGTCCACCGCTCGTAAGTCTATGTACAGTGATATGTCCACTGCTCGTAAGTCTATGTACAGTGACATGTCCACCGCTCGTAAGTCTATGTACAGTGATATGTCCACCGCTCGTAAGTCTATGTACAGTGATATGTCCACCGCTCGTAAGTCTATGTACAGTGATATGTCCACCGCTCGTAAGTCTATGTACAGTGATATGTCCACCGCTCGTAAGTCTATGTACAGTGACATGTCCACCGCTCGTAAGTCTATGTACAGTGACATGTCCACTGCTCGTAAGTCTATGTACAGTGACATGTCCACCGCTCGTAAGTCTATGTACAGTGACATGTCCACAGCTCGAAAGTAAATGAACAGTGACATGTACAACGCTCATAAGTCTATGTACAGTGACATGTCCACTGCTCGTAAGTCTATGTACAGTGACATGTCCACCGCTCGTAACTCTATGTACAGTGACATGTCCACCGCTCGTAAGTCTATGTACAGTGATATGTCCACCGCTCGTAAGTCTATGTACAGTGACATGTCCACCGCTCGTAAGTCTATGTACAGTGACATGTCCACTGCTCGTAAGTCTATGTACAGTGACATGTCCACCGCTCGTAACTCTATGTACAGTGACATGTCCACCGCTCGTAAGTCTATGTACAGTGACATGTCCACCGCTCGTAAGTCTATGTACAGTGACATGTCCACCGCTCGTAAGTCTATGTACAGTGACATGTCCACCGCTCGTAACTCTATGTACAGTGACATGTCCACCGCTCGTAAGTCTATGTACAGTGACATGTCCACCGCTCGTAAGTCTATGTACAGTGACATGTCCACCGCTCGTAAGTCTATGTACAGTGACATGTCCACCGCTCGTAAGTCTATGTACAGTGACATGTCCACTGCTCGTAAGTCTATGTACAGTGACATGTCCACTGCTCGTAAGTCTATGTACAGTGACATGTCCACTGCTCGTAAGTCTATGTACAGTGACATGTCCACTGCTCGTAAGTCTATGTACAGTGACATGTCCACTGCTCGTAAGTCTATGTACAGTGACATGTCCACCGCTCGTAAGTCTATGTACAGTGACATGTCCACTGCTCGTAAGTCTATGTACAGTGACATGTCCACTGCTCGTAAGTCTATGTACAGTGACATGTCCACCGCTCGTAAGTCTATGTACAGTGACATGTCCACTGCTCGTAAGTCTATGTACAGTGACATGTCCACTGCTCGTAAGTCTATGTACAGTGACATGTCCACTGCTCGTAAGTCTATGTACAGTGACATGTCCACTGCTCGTAAGTCTATGTACAGTGACATGTCCACTGCTCGTAAGTCTATGTACAGTGACATGTCCACCGCTCGTAAGACTATGTACAGTGACATGTCCACCGCTCGTAAGTCTACGTACAGTGACATGTCCACCGCTCGTAAGTCTATGTACAGTGACATGTCCACCGCTCGTAAGTCTATGTACAGTGATATGTCCACCGCTCGTAAGTCTATGTACAGTGACATGTCCATCGCTCGTAAGTCTATGCACAGTGACATGTCCACCGCTCGTAAGTCTATGTACAGTGACATGTACATTCACTACTTTTCTCAGCATGTTCCCTCTGTCAAGAGAAGTGTTCTTATTTCTGTCTTTCTCTGTGTCCTCCACATTTGTGACCAACGGTTCCTTGACACAGTAATTTCCAGTGGTCGTAATTGGTTCTCTGGTCTGGGTTACACTTCCCACTACATAAACTCTGTCTTCCCACCTGCTAAACTGACTTTCTTCTCTCCCAGACTCTCTACTCCTGTGAAATCTGCTCTCTGCCTTCCCTATATTTCCGGATCACAGTTATCCTATTGACTGGTTCTGTGCTGGAACTGTCTAACTGCTACTGCTAGCCTTCACAGTCACCATCTACACTACTTCTAGCCTTCACAGTCACCATCTACACTACTTCTAGCCTTCACAGTCACCATCTACACTACTTCTAACCTTCACAGTCACCATCTACACTACTTCTAACCTTCACAGTCACCATCTACACTACTTCTAACCTTCACAGTCACCATCTACACTACTTCTAACCTTCACAGTCACCATCTACACTACTTCTAGCCTTCACAGTCACCTTCTACACTACTTCTAACCTTCACAGTCACCATCTACACTACTTCTAGCCTTCACAGTCACCATCTACACTACTTCTAACCTTCACAGTCACCATCTACACTACTTCTAACCTTCATAGTCGTCGTGTTGTTGAATCATCACTTATACACAACTTTGCTTGTATAAATCTTAGTGGTGACTTTGTCACTGTAGATGTCTACCTTAAACATTAATCTTAGTGGTGACTTTGTCACTGTAGATGTCTACCTTAAACATTAATCTTAGTGGTGACTTTGTCACTGTAGATGTCTACCTTGAACATTAATCTTAGTGCTGACTTTGTCACTGTAGATGTCTACCTTAAACATTAATCTTAGTGGTGACTTTGTCACTGTAGATGTCTACCTTAAACATTAATCTTAGTGGTGACTTTGTCACTGTAGATGTCTACCTTAAACATTAATCTTAGTGGTGACTTTGTCACTGTAGATGTCTACCTTAAACATTAATCTTAGTGGTGACTTTGTCACTGTAGATGTCGACCTTAAACATTAATCTTAGTGGTGACTTTGTCACTGTAGATGTCTACCTTAAACATTAATCTTAGTGGTGACTTTGTCACTGTAGATGTCTACCTTGAACATTAATCTTAGTGGTGACTTTGTCACTGTAGATGTCTACCTTAAACATTAATCTTAGTGGTGACTTTGTCACTGTAGATGTCTACCTTAAACATTAATCTTAGTGGTGACTTTGTCACTGTAGATGTCTACCTTAAACATTAATCTTAGTGGTGACTTTGTCACTGTAGATGTCTACCTTAAACATTAATCTTAGTGGTGACTTTGTCACTGTAGATGTCTACCTTAAACATTAATCTTAGTGGTGACTTTGTCACTGTAGATGTCTACCTTAAACATTAATCTTAGTGGTGACTTTGTCACTGTAGATGTCTACCTTAAACATTAATCTTAGTGGTGACTTTGTCACTGTAGATGTCTACCTTGAACATTAATCTTAGTGGTGACTTTGTCACTGTAGATGTCTACCTTAAACATTAATCTTAGTGGTGACTTTGTCACTGTAGATGTCTACCTTAAACATTAATCTTAGTGGTGACTTTGTCACTGTAGATGTCTACCTTGAACATTAATCTTAGTGGTGACTTTGTCACTGTAGATGTCTACCTTAAACATTAATCTTAGTGGTGACTTTGTCACTGTAGATGTCTACCTTAAACATTAATCTTAGTGGTGACTTTGTCACTGTAGATGTCTACCTTAAACATTAATCTTAGTGGTGACTTTGTCACTGTAGATGTCTACCTTAAACATTAATCTTAGTGGTGACTTTGTCACTGTAGATGTCTACCTTAAACATTAATCTTAGTGGTGACTTTGTCACTGTAGATGTCTACCTTAAACATTAATCTTAGTGGTGACTTTGTCACTGTAGATGTCTACCTTAAACATTAATCTTAGTGGTGACTTTGTCACTGTAGATGTCTACCTTAAACATTAATCTTAGTGGTGACTTTGTCACTGTAGATGTCTACCTTAAACATTAATCTTAGTGGTGACTTTGTCACTGTAGATGTCTACCTTAAACATTAATCTTAGTGGTGACTTTGTCACTGTAGATGTCTACCTTAAACATTAATCTTAGTGGTGACTTTGTCACTGTAGATGTCTACCTTAAACATTAATCTTAGTTAGTCACTGTAGATGTCTACCTTAAACATTAATCTTAGTGGTGACTGTCACTGTAGATGTCTACCTTAAACATTAATCTTAGTGGTGACTTTGTCACTGTAGATGTCTACCTTAAACATTAATCTTAGTGGTGACTTTGTCACTGTAGATGTGTAACTTTCTCATTATATTGTTAAATGTTCCGAACTTCACAACTCTCCTGACTTGACCTCATATTTTCTTCTCCTCCTCTCTCTACCTGTTCTTCTTTCATATATTCTTTGTTTACCCCCCCACCCCCTTGTGGTTTTGATCTTACTTCTTGTGGGCTCTTAGCTCTCCTGCAGTGTCCTTTGTGGGCTCTTAGCTCTCCTGCAGTGCCCTTTGTGGGCTCTTAGCTCTCCTGCAGTGCCCTTTGTGGGCTCTTAGCTCTCCTGCAGTGCCCTTTGTGGGCTCTTAGCTCTCCTGCAGTGCCCTTTGTGGGCTCTTAGCTCTCCTGCAGTGCCCTTTGTGGGCTCTTAGCTCTCCTGCAGTGCACTTTGTGGGCTCTTAGCTCTCCTGCAGTGCACTTTGTGGGCTCTTAGCTCTCCTGCAGTGCCCTTTGTGGGCTCTTAGCTCTCCTGCAGTGCTCCTTGTGGGCTCTTAGCTCTCTTGCAGTGCTCCTTGTGGGCTCTTAGCCCTCATGCAGTGCTCCTTGTGGGCTCTTAGCTCTCATGCAGTGCTCCTTGTGGGCTCTTAGCTCTCCTGCAGTGCTCGTTGTGGGCTCTTAGCTCTGCTGCAGTGCTCGTTGTGGGCTCTTAGCTCTCCTGCAGTGCTCCTTGTGGGCTCTTAGCCCTTCTGCAGTGCTCCTTGTGGGCTCTTAGCTCTCCTGCAGTGCTCCTTGTGGGCTCTTAGCCCTCCTGCAGTGCTCCTTGTGGGCTCTTAGCTCTCCTGCAGTGCTCCTTGTGGGCTCTTAGCTCTCCTGCAGTGCTCCTTGTGGGCTCTTAGCCCTCCTGCAGTCCTCCTTGTGGGCTCTTAGCTCTCCTGCAGTGCTCCTTGTGGGCTCTTAGGTCTCCTGCAGTGCTCCTTGTGGGCTCTTAGCCCTCCTGCAGTGCTCCTTGTGGGCTCTTAGCTCTCCTGCAGTGCTCCTTGTGGGCTCTTAGCTCTCCTGCAGTGCTCCTTGTGGGCTCTTAGCTCTCCTGCAGTGCTCCTTGTGGGCTCTTAGCTCTCCTGCAGTTCTCCTTGTGGGCTCTTAGCTCTCCTGCAGTGCTCCTTGTGGGCTCTTAGCTCTCCTGCAGTGCTCCTTGTGGGCTCTTAGCTCTCCTGCAGTGCTCCTTGTGGGCTCTTAGCTCTCCTGCAGTGCTCCTTGTGGGCTCTTAGCTCTCTTGCAGTGCTCCTTGTGGGCTCTTAGCTCTCCTGCAGTCCTCCTTGTGGGCTCTTAGCTCTCCTGCAGTGCTCCTTGTGGGCTCTTAGCTCTCCTGCAGTGCTCCATGTGGGCTCTTAGCTCTCCTGCAGTGCTCCTTGTGGGCTCTTAGCTCTCCTGCGGTGCTCCTTGTGGGCTCTTAGCTCTCCTGCAGTGCTCCTTGTGGGCTCTTAGCTCTCCTGCAGTCCTCCTTGTGGGCTCTTAGCTCTCCTGCAGTGCTTCTTGTGGGCTCTTAGCTCTCCTGCAGTGCTCCTTGTGGGCTCTTAGCTCTCCTCCAGTGCTCCTTGTAGGCTCTTAGCTCTCCTGCAGTCCTCCTTGTGGGCTCTTAGCTCTCCTGCAGTGCTCCTTGTGGGCTCTTAGCTCTCCTGCAGTGCTTCTTGTGGGCTCTTAGCTCTCCTGCAGTGCTCCTTGTGGGCTCTTAGCTCTCCTGCAGTGCTCCTTGTGGGCTCTTAGCTCTCCTGCAGTCCTCCTTGTGGGCTCTTAGCTCTCCTGCAGTGCTCCTTGTGGGCTCTTAGCTCTCCTGCAGTGCTCCTTGTGGGCTCTTAGCTCTCCTGCAGTGCTCCTTGTGGGCTCTTAGCTCTCCTGCAGTGCTCCTTGTGGGCTCTTAGCTCTCCTGCAGTGCTCCTTGTGGGCTCTTAGCTCTCCTGCAGTCCTCCTTGTGGGCTCTTAGCTCTCCTGCAGTGCTACTTGTGGGCTCTTAGCTCTCCTGCAGTGCTCCTTGTGGGCTCTTAGCTCTCCTACAGTGCTCCTTGTGGGCTCTTAGCTCTCCTGCAGTGCTCCTTGTGGGCTCTTAGCTCTCCTGCAGTGCTCCTTGTGGGCTCTTAGCTCTCCTGCAGTGCTCCTTGTGGGCTCTTAGCTCTCCTGCGGTGCTCCTTGTGGGCTCTTAGCCCTCCTGCAGTGCTCCTTGTGGGCTCTTAGCCCTCCTGCAGTGCTCCTTGTGGGCTCTTAGCTCTCCTACAGTGCTCCTTGTGGGCTCTTAGCTCTCCTGCAGTGCTCCTTGTGGGCTCTTAGCTCTCCTGCAGTGCTCCTTGTGGGCTCTTAGCTCTCCTACAGTGCTCCTTGTGGGCTCTTAGCTCTCCTGCAGTGCTCCTTGTGGGCTCTTAGCTCTCCTGCAGTGCTCCTTGTGGGCTCTTAGCTCTCCTGCAGTGCTCCTTGTGGGCTCTTAGCTCTCCTGCAGTGCTCCTTGTGGGCTCTTAGCTCTCCTGCAGTGCTCCTTGTGGGCTCTTAGCTCTCCTGCAGTGGTCCTTGTGGGCTCTTAGCTCTCCTGCAGTGCTCCTTGTGGGCTCTTAGCTCTCCTGCAGTGCCCCTCTTTCATGGCCTTTGACAGACTCCACTGCTTCATTCCCTGCTTCCTTTGGCTCCTTTTGGCGTCCCTTTTACCTATTTTTTTGTCCCACCAACCTTCCTGCCTACTCCCACTACCACATCAACACTACCAGCCTTTCCTCTACCACTACCCGTCCATCCTCTCTTGCTGCGTCCCTGTCAGCTGGCCTTTATATACTGCCTCCTTCTCTCCTTCCTGTTTCCTCCATCCGGAGGGCCCATGGCAAGAAGGAAGGAGAAAGAAGACGAGCGACATCCCCCCATCCAGGGGGCCAACGCCGGGTCACCATCTGGAAAAGACCTGGACCGGGACAAGTCCGTCGAATCTACAACAACAACAACATCCTTCCTGTAAGTGGTCCAGGTTGAACCGAAGCGTCCAAACTCCTGTCTCCTATGTGCGGGTTGTGTACTGGACTCTGGTTCTACCGCTCTATTCTCTCTCACCTTCTCTGTGACTGTCTTGAAGACGTCACCACGACGCCCATTCTTGAACAGGAGTGTGAGGGTGAGTCAGGCACCTGTCGGGGTACATACATCCCGTATACATCAAGTATACATTGTATAGACATCGTGTCAACATAATTTACATTTTTCGTTCAGAAATCGCCCTGCAGTGGTTCAAAGATATTTTAACCCACGAGTAAAAATGTTTGTAAATCACCATTGCAGGAAAAAGATACTGTATAGTGCCTCTCTGTGGGTACAAGATACTTTACAAAGCCCCACTGTGGGCAAAAGATACTTCATAAAGCCCCACTGTGGGTAAAAGATACTTTTTAAAGCCCCACTGTGGGCAAAAGATACTTCATAAAGCCCCACTGTGGGTAAAAGATACTTTTTAAAGCCCCACTGTGGGTAAAAGATACTTCATAAAGCCTCACTGTGGGTAAAAGATACTTTTTAAAGCCCCAATGTGGGTAAAAGATACTTCATAAAGCCCCACTTTGGATAAAAGATACTTTATAAAGCCCCGCTGTGGGTAAAAGATACTTCATAAGGTCCCACTGTGGGTAAAAGATACTTTATAAAGCCCCACTGTGGGTAAAAGATACTTCATAAAGCCCCACTGTGGGTAAAAGATACTTTATAAAGCCCCACTGTGGGTAATAGATACTTTTCAAAGCCCCAATGTGGGTAAAAGATACTTCATAAAGCCCCCAGCTGTGGGTAAGTTACTTTATAAAGCCGCACTGTACTCACCTGGAATGAGGTCCTGGGCGTGGCCGTGTGGACACTAGACCTAGGTGAAGCTAGGCCTCCTAAAGAGCTGAAGGCTCCCTCGCTCTCACAGCTAAGCCTCTTGCCTCCTTTACTCCTGGGACCTACTAGCAGGAAGCCAGAGGAGGTTGTGAGTACTCCACTGGAAGATCTGTTGGAGGATCTACGTCTGGCACCGCTGGTTTGGACCTCCTGTTCGTCTTCGGGTTCTGAACCTGATGTGGCAGGTTCAACCTTGTTCCACCCCTGAAGGAGAAAGGGGCGGGAGTCTAGTGAGGACTTGTGGGTTTGGAATACTGAGGGACTGATTAGCTTTTATGACTTAGGGACTGACTACCATGTTATGACTGAGGGACTGACTACCATGTTATTACTGAGGGACTGACTACCATGTTATGACTGAGGGACTGACTACCTTCTGTTATGACTGAGGGACTGACTACCTTCTGTTATGACTGAGAGACTGACTACCTTCTGTTATGACTGAGAGACTGACTACCTTCTGTTATGACTGAGAGACTGACTACCTTCTGTTATGACTGAGAGACTGACTACCTTCTGTTATGACTGAGGGACTGACTACCTTCTGTTATGACTGAGGGACTGACTACCTTCTGTTATGACTGGGAGACTGACTACCTTCTGTTATGACTGAGAGACTGACTACCTTCTGTTATGACTGAGAGACTGACTACCTTCCGTTATGACTGAGAGACTGACTACCTTCTGTTATGACTGAGAGACTGACTACCTTCTGTTATGACTGAGAGACTGACTACCTTCTGTTATGACTGAGGGACTGACTACTTTCTGTTATAATTGAGGGACTGATTACCTTCTCTTATGACTGAGGGTGTGACTACCTTTTGTTATGACTGAGGGATTGATTATCTTCTATCATGAGGTCATACTGTCCTAAACTGTCTAGGAATTAGCGTGGGGTGTTACTGAGCACCATGGCTTACTGTAGTATTTTAGAATCTCAGGTTATAGCATTGAAGATGGAGGTTCTACTTATTCAAGACGAGAATAGGATGTTGAAGCTTTGCCTAGATGGGTTTGGGAGTGAGTGTGAGATGGTTGGAGCTGGTAAGGAGGAAGTGTGAGATGGTTGGAGCTGGTAAGGAGGAAGTGTGAGATGGTTGGAGCTGGTAAGGAGGAAGTGTGAGATGGTTGGAGCTGGTAAGGAGGAAGTGTGAGATGGCTGGAGCTGGTAAGGAGGAAGTGTGAGATGGTTGGAGCTGGTAAGGAGGAAGTGTGAGATGGTTGGAGCTGGTAAGGAGGAAGTGTGAGATGGTTGGAGCTGGTAAGGAGGAAGTGTGAGATGGTTGGAGCTGGTAAGGAGGAAGTGTGAGATGGTTGGGGCTGGTAAGGAGGAAGTGTGAGATGGTTGGAGCTGGTAAGGAGGAAGTGTGAGATGGTTGGAGCTGGTAAGGAGGAAGTGTGAGATGGTTGGAGCTGGTAAGGAGGAAGTGTGAGATGGTTGGAGCTGGTAAGGAGGAAAGGGTTACCAGCAGTGAGTTGGAGAGTGGCAGCTGCTTTAAGTAGCAAGTGGTTTAGAATACAGGAAGAAGCCTCAAGATAAGGAAGGTTAATAGAGAAGATTTGAAGGCAGGAAATCGATTCTTTGTTCTCCAGGACGAGTGTGCTTCAGTGGTTAGTGAGGGTAAAGGTACCACTGACTCCCCGGCTAATCAAGGTAAGAATATTCTGATTGTTGGAGATTCTCAGGTAAGATATATCGACTGTTCTTTTTGTAACAGAGATAGGAAGGTCACACAGAGAGTGTGCCTCCCAGGAGCTGGTGTTGATGCCATAGTCAGCAGGTTGGATAATATTATGGCAGGTAATGGGAACAAGCCCATTATCTTAGTGCTGGTAGAAACGACATCGGGAAGGGCAGGAGACAAGGGCTTCTGGATAAGTACAGGTCTGCCATAAATGTAGTCAGGTCTAAGGGAGGGATCCCAGTCATATGTAGCATCTTGCCTAAAAGGGAAGTGGGCAATGAACGGATGTCTAGGGCAATTGGCACAAATTGCTGGCTAGACAGGTACTGCAAGGAACTTACAATCCCATTCATTGATAACTGGGACAAATTCTATGGCAAACATGACATGTATGCAAGGGATGGGGTTCATCTCTCAGGGGCTGGAGTGGTTGCATTAGCCAATTTGATTGAGGTGGTCATTGATGACGTGTCTAGAACTTTAAACTGATAGATTATAGAGGTATGGGTGTTTGTGGGAAACAATCAAGCTGCAGTACTAGGGTTGAAAACAGCAGATATAACAGGGATACCTCAGGGATATGTTTAAAAGACAATATTCAAAATAAAGTTGATAGTAATGGCAAATCAACTGATCAACAAACAAAGAGAGATAGTAGAGGGCAACGAGTGACTAGCTCCCTTAAGGTTTACTATACAAATAGTAGGAGTCTAAGAAATAAGATAGATGGACTAAGATTACTTGCAAGTGTAGGTAATATAGATATTATTGGTATAACAGAGACCTGGTTCAACCTGAAAGATAGAGAAATGCCTTCTGAATGCAACATACAGGGTTATAAACTATTCCACACTGATAGGGTCAACAGGAAGGGTGGTGGAGTGGCCATGTATGTCAGAGAAAATTTAAATTGTTGTCTTAGACAAGATATAAGATTAGAAACATTGAACACAGAAATTGTTTGGCTACAGTTTCTGGAGGGATGTGACAAATTAATTTTGGGTGTGATTTATAGGCCCCCAAACCTTGATAGGGAGTGCAGTAAACTGTTATGGGACGAAATTCATAAGGCATCTAGATATGATAATGGGAGATTTTAATGTGATAATGGGAGATTTTAACTTTAGACAAATTGATTGGAACAATATGACAGGAAATCTTGAGTCTAGTGACTTTCTTGATACAGTTCAGGATTGCTTTTTAGAACAGGTTGTGACAGAACCAACTAGAGGAAACAATCTGCTTGACTTGGTTCTTGCCAACAAAGATTCACTAATTAATAATCTTGAGGTTAATGATGAGCTTGGGGAAAGCGATCACAAATCACTGTTTCAATATATCATGGAATTACCCAGATAACTGGAATCAAGACTTTGTCCCAGACTTCTGCTTGGCCGACTTCATGGGACTGAGAAATTACCTGGGTGGGCTAAATTGGGATGACCTGACTATGGGTCAGGTAGGTGATCTTGGTTGCCAATATGACGTTTATCAGAGCATAGTTCTAGCTGCCCAGACAACTTTTGTTCCGAGTAGGGAAATTAGATCCAACAAAAATGATCCCAAATGGATAAACAATAGATTACAACATCTCATTGGTCAAAAGAGAGACATGTATAGGCGTATCGAAAGAAGAGATGGGCAGTTAAGAAATCAGTATATTTAATTAAAGAGATATAATGAATCTCAACATGGTTTTACAAAGGGGCGTTCCTGTCTTACGAATTTACTAACTTTTTTCACTAAGGTGTTTGAGGAGGTAGATCATGGTAATGAATATGATATTGTGTATATGGACTTCAGTAAGGCTTTCGATAGAGTTCCACACCAGAGGCTGTTGAGGAAACTTAAGGCACACGGAATAGAAGGAGAAATTTTTTCCTGGGTAGAGGCATGGCTGACAAATAGACAGCAGAGAGTTTGCATAAATGTGGAGAAATCATAATGGGGGCACGTCACAAGCGGTGTTCCTCAGGGGTCAGTGTTGGGCCCGTTGTTGTTCACAATTTACATAAACGACATCGATAAGGGAATAAATAGCGACATAAGCAAATTTGCTGATGACACCAAAATAGGCCTTCCAATTCATTCTAATGAGGACACTAGAGCACTCCAGGATGATTTGAATAGACTGATGCAATGGTCGGAGAAGTGGCAGATGCAGTTTAATATTGACAAATGCAAAGTTCTAAATGTTGGACAGGAAAATAACCATGCCACATATAAACTAAATAATGTAGATCTTAATATCTAGAAGTATAAATAATAGAAGTCCTCCGGTTGTTCTTCAACTCTATATATCCTTGGTTAGGCCTCATTTAGACTATGCTGCTCAGTTCTGGTCACCGTATTACAGAATGGATATAAATGCTCTGGAAAACGTACAGAGGTGGATGACAAAGATGATCCCATGTATCAGAAATCTTCCCTATGAGGATAGACTGAGGCCCTGAATCTGCACTATGAGGATAGACTGAGGCCCTGAATCTGCACTATGAGGATAGACTGAGGCCCTGAATCTGCACTATGAGGATAGACTGAGGCCCTGAATCTGCACTATGAGGATAGACTGAGGCCCTGAATCTGCACTATGAGGATAGACTGAGGCCCTGAATCTGCACTATGAGGATAGACTGAGGCCCTGAATCTGCACTATGAGGATAGACTGAGGCCCTGAATCTGCACTATGAGGATAGACTGAGGCCCTGAATCTGCACTATGAGGATAGACTGAGGCCCTGAATCTGCACTATGAGGATAGACTGAGGCCCTGAATCTGCACTATGAGGATAGACTGAGGCCCTGAATCTGCACTATGAGGATAGACTGAGGCCCTGAATCTGCACTATGAGGATAGACTGAGGCCCTGAATCTGCACTATGAGGATAGACTGAGGCTCTGAATCTGCACTATGAGGATAGACTGAGACCCTGAATCTGCACTATGAGGATAGACTGAGGCCCTGAATCTGCACTATGAGGATAGACTGAGGCCCTGAATCTGCACTGTGAGGATAGACTGAGGCCCTGAATCTGCACTATGAGGATAGACTGAGGCCCTGAATCTGCACTATGAGGATAGACTGAGGCTCTGAATCTGCACTATGAGGATAGACTGAGGCCCTGAATCTGCACTGTGAGGATAGACTGAGGCCCTGAATCTGCACTATGAGGATAGACTGAGGCCCTGAATCTGCACTATGAGGATAGACTGAGGCTCTGAATCTGCACTATGAGGATAGACTGAGGCCCTGAATCTGCACTATGAGGATAGATTGAGGCTCTGAATCTGCACTATGAGGATAGACTGAGGCCCTGAATCTGCACTATGAGGATAGACTGAGGCCCTGAATCTGCACTATGAGGATAGACTGAGGCTCTGAATCTGCACTATGAGGATAGACTGAGGCCCTGAATCTTCCCTATGAGGATAGACTGAGGCCCTGAATCTTCCCTATGAGGATAGACTGAGGCCCCGAATCTGCACTATGAGGATAGACTGAGGCCCTGAATCTGCACTATGAGGATAGACTGAGGCCCTGAATCTGCACTATGAGGATAGACTGAGGCCCTGAATCTGCACTATGAGGATAGACTGAGGCCCTGAATCTGCACTATGAGGATAGACTGAGGCCCTGAATCTGCACTATGAGAATAGACTGAGGCCCTGAATCTTCACTATGAGGATAGACTGAGGCCCTGAATCTGCACTACGAGCATAGACTGAGGCCCTGAATCTGCACTATGAGGATAGACTGAGGCCCTGAATCTGCACTACGAGCATAGACTGAGGCCCTGAATCTGCACTATGAGCATAGACTGAGGCCCTGAATCTGCACTATGAGCATAGACTGAGGCCCTGAATCTGCACTCTCTAGAAAGACGTAGAATTAGGGGGGATATGATTGAGGTGTATAAATGGAAGACAGGAATAAATAAAGGGGATGTAAATAGTGTGCTGAAAATATCTAGCCTAGACAGGACTCACAGCAATGGTTTTAAGTTGGAAAAATTCAGATTCAGGAAGGATATAGGAAAGTACTGGTTTGGTAATAGAGTTGTGGATGAGTGGAACAAACTCCCAAGTACAGTTATAGAGGCCAGAACGTTGTGTAGCTTTAAAAATAGGTTGGATAAATACATGAGTGGGTGTGAGTGGGTGTGAGTTGGACCTGACTAGCTTGTGCTGCTGGGTCTGGTGCCGTGCTCCTTCCTTAAGTGAATGTGACCTGACCTGACAAGGTTAGGGCATTGGCTTAAGCCGGTAGGAGAATTGGACCTGCCTCGCATGGGCCAGTAGGCCTGCTGCAGTGTTCCTTCTTTGTTATGTTCTTATGACTGAGGTACTGACTACCTTCTATCATGACTGTGGTAATGACTACCTTCTATCATGACTGAGGTACTGACTAACTTCTATCATGACTGAGGTACTGACTACCTTCTATCATGACTGAGGTACTGACTTCCTTCTATCATGACTGAGGTACTGACTACCTTCTATCATGACTGAGGTACTGACTACCTTCTATCATGACTGAGGTACTGACTACCTTCTATCATGACTGTGGTACTGACTACCTTCTATCATGACTGAGGTACTGACTTCCTTCTATCATGACTGAGGTACTGACTACCTTCTATCATGACTGAGGTACTGACTACCTTCTATCATGACTGAGGTACTGACTACCTTCTATCATGACTGAGGTACTGACTACCTTCTATCATGACTGAGGTACTGACTACCTTCTATCATGACTGAGGTACTGACTACCTTCTATCATGACTGTGGTACTGACTACCTTCTATCATGACTGAGGTACTGACTACCTTCTGTCATGACTGAGGCACTGACTACCTTCTATCATGACTGAGGTACTGACTACCTTCTATCATGACTGTGGTACTGACTACCTTCTATCATGACTGAGGTACTGACTACCTTCTATCATGACTGAGGTACTGACTACCTTCTATCATGACTGTGGTACTGACTACCTTCTATCATGACTGAGGTACTGACTACCTTCTATCATGACTGAGGTACTGACTACCTTCTATCATGACTGAGGTACTGACTACCTTCTATCATGACTGTGGTACTGACTACCTTCTATCATGACTGAGGTACTGACTACCTTCTATCATGACTGAGGTACTGACTACCTTCTATCATGACTGAGGTACTGACTACCTTCTATCATGACTGAGGTACTGACTACCTTCTATCATGACTGAGGTACTGACTACCTTCTATCATGACTGAGGTACTAACTACCTTCTATCATGACTGAGGTACTGACTACCTTCTATCATGACTGAGGGACTGACTACCTTCTATCATGACTGAGGTACTGACTACCTTCTATCATGACTGAGGTACTGACTACCTTCTATCATGACTGAGGTACTGACTACCTTCTATCATGACTGAGGTACTGACTACCTTCTATCATGACTGAGGTACTGACTACCTTCTATCATGACTGAGGTACTGACTACCTTCTATCATGACTGAGGTACTGACTACCTTCTATCATGACTGAGGTACTGACTACCTTCTATCATGACTGAGGTACTGACTACCTTCTATCATGACTGAGGTACTGACTACCTTCTATCATGACTGAGATACTAACTACCTTCTATCATGACTGAGGTACTGACTACCTTCTATCATGACTGAGGTACTGACTACCTTCTATCATGACTGAGGTACTGACTACCTTCTATCATGACTGAGGTACTGACTACCTTCTATCATGACTGAGGTACTGACTACCTTCTATCATGACTGTGGTACTGACTACCTTCTATCATGACTGAGGTACTGACTACCTTCTATCATGACTGAGGTACTGACTACCTTCTATCATGACTGTGGTACTGACTACCTTCTATCATGACTGAGGTACTGACTACCTTCTATCATGACTGAGGTACTGACTACCTTCTATCATGACTGAGGTACTGACTACCTTCTATCATGACTGAGGTACTGACTACCTTCTATCATGACTGAGGTACTGACTACCTTCTATCATGACTGAGATACTAACTACCTTCTATCATGACTGAGGTACTGACTACCTTCTATCATGACTGAGGTACTGACTACCTTCTATCATGACTGAGGTACTGACTACCTTCTATCATGACTGAGGTACTGACTACCTTCTATCATGACTGAGGTACTGACTACCTTCTATCATGACTGTGGTACTGACTACCTTCTATCATGACTGAGGTACTGACTACCTTCTATCATGACTGAGGTACTGACTACCTTCTATCATGACTGAGGTACTGACTACCTTCTATCATGACTGAGGTACTGACTACCTTCTATCATGACTGAGGTACTGACTACCTTCTATCATGACTGAGGTACTGACTACCTTCTATCATGACTGAGGTACTGACTACCTTCTATCGTGACTGAGGTACTGACTACCTTCTATCATGACTGAGGTACTGACTACCTTCTATCATGACTGAGGTACTGACTACCTTCTATCATGACTGAGGTACTGACTACCTTCTATCATGACTGAGGTACTGACTACCTTCTATCATGACTGTGGTACTGACTACCTTCTATCATGACTGTGGTACTGACTACCTTCTATCATGACTGAGGTACTGACTACCTTCTATCATGACTGAGGTACTGACTACCTTCTATCATGACTGAGGTACTGACTACCTTCTATCATGACTGAGGTACTGACTACCTTCTATCATGACTGAGGTACTGACTACCTTCTGTCATGACTGAGGTACTGACTACCTTCTATCATGACTGAGGTACTGACTACCTTCTATCATGACTGAGGTACTGACTACCTTCTATCATGACTGAGGTACTGACTACCTTCTATCATGACTGAGGTACTGACTACCTTCTATCATGACTGAGGTACTGACTACCTTCTATCATGACTGAGGGACTGACTACCTTCTATCATGACTGAGGTACTGACTACCTTCTATCATGACTGAGGTACTGACTACCTTCTATCATGACTGTGGTACTGACTACCTTCTATCATGACTGAGGTACTGACTACCTTCTATCATGACTGAGGTACTGACTACCTTCTATCATGACTGTGGTACTGACTACCTTCTATCATGACTGAGGTACTGACTACCTTCTATCATGACTGTGGTACTGACTACCTTCTATCATGACTGTGGTACTGACTACCTTCTATCATGACTGAGGTACTGACTACCTTCTATCATGACTGAGGTACTGACTACCTTCTATCATGACTGTGGTACTGACTACCTTCTATCATGACTGAGGTACTGACTACCTTCTATCATGACTGAGGTACTGACTACCTTCTATCATGACTGTGGTACTGACTACCTTCTATCATGACTGAGGTACTGACTACCTTCTATCATGACTGTGGTACTGACTACCTTCTATCATGACTGAGGTACTGACTACCTTCTATCATGACTGAGGTACTGACTACCTTCTATCATGACTGAGGTACTGACTACCTTCTATCATGACTGAGGTACTGACTACCTTCTATCATGACTGAGGTACTGACTACCTTCTATCATGACTGAGGTACTGACCACCTTCTATCATGACTGAGGTACTGACTACCTTCTATCATGACTGTGGTACTGACTACCTTCTATCATGACTGAGGTACTGACTACCTTCTATCATGACTGAGGTACTGACTACCTTCTATCATGACTGAGGTACTGACTACCTTCTATCATGACTGAGGTACTGACTACCTTCTATCATGACTGAGGTACTGACTACCTTCTATCATGACTGTGGTACTGACTACCTTCTATCATGACTGTGGTACTGACTACCTTCTATCATGACTGAGGTACTGACTACCTTCTATCATGACTGAGGTACTGACTACCTTCTATCATGACTGAGGTACTGACTACCTTCTATCATGACTGAGGTACTGACTACCTTCTATCATGACTGAGGTACTGACTACCTTCTATCATGACTGAGGTACTGACTACCTTCTATCATGACTGAGGTACTGACTACCTTCTATCATGACTGAGGTACTGACTACCTTCTATCATGACTGAGGTACTGACTACCTTCTATCATGACTGAGGTACTGACTACCTTCTATCATGACTGAGGTACTGACTACCTTCTATCATGACTGAGGGACTGACTACCTTCTATCATGACTGAGGTACTGACTACCTTCTATCATGACTGAGGTACTGACTACCTTCTATCATGACTGTGGTACTGACTACCTTCTATCATGACTGAGGTACTGACTACCTTCTATCATGACTGAGGTACTGACTACCTTCTATCATGACTGTGGTACTGACTACCTTCTATCATGACTGAGGTACTGACTACCTTCTATCATGACTGAGGTACTGACTACCTTCTATCATGACTGTGGTACTGACTACCTTCTATCATGACTGAGGTACTGACTACCTTCTATCATGACTGAGGTACTGACTACCTTCTATCATGACTGAGGTACTGACTACCTTCTATCATGACTGAGGTACTGACTACCTTCTATCATGACTGTGGTACTGACTACCTTCTATCATGACTGAGGTACTGACTACCTTCTATCATGACTGAGGTACTGACTACCTTCTATCATGACTGAGGTACTGACTACCTTCTATCATGACTGAGGTACTGACTACCTTCTATCATGACTGTGGTACTGACTACCTTCTATCATGACTGAGGTACTGACTACCTTCTATCATGACTGAGGTACTGACTACCTTCTATCATGACTGTGGTACTGACTACCTTCTATCATGACTGAGGTACTGACTACCTTCTATCATGACTGAGGTACTGACTACCTTCTATCATGACTGTGGTACTGACTACCTTCTGTCATGACTGAGGTACTGACTACCTTCTATCATGACTGAGGTACTGACTACCTTCTATCATGACTGAGGTACTGACTACCTTCTATCATGACTGAGGTACTGACTACCTTCTATCATGACTGTGGTACTGACTACCTTCTATCATGACTGTGGTACTGACTACCTTCTATCATGACTGTGGTACTGACTACCTTCTATCATGACTGAGGTACTGACTACCTTCTATCATGACTGTGGTACTGACTACCTTCTATCATGACTGAGGTACTGACTACCTTCTATCATGACTGAGGTACTGACTACCTTCTATCATGACTGAGGTACTGACTACCTTCTATCATGACTGAGGTACTGACTACCTTCTGTCATGACTGAGGTACTGACTACCTTCTATCATGACTGTGGTACTGACTACCTTCTGTCATGACTGAGGTACTGACTACCTTCTATCATGACTGAGGTACTGACTACCTTCTATCATGACTGAGGTACTGACTACCTTCTATCATGACTGAGGTACTGACTACCTTCTATCATGACTGAGGTACTGACTACCTTCTATCATGACTGAGGTACTGACTACCTTCTATCATGACTGAGGTACTGACTACCTTCTATCATGACTGAGGTACTGACTACCTTCTATCATGGTAATAGCCTAAACAAAAATAGCCAGCCTCACTAACTGCTTTGTATTCTGTTATAATTAGAACAAGGCACTGTCAGTTAACCACGGTCACACTCCACTGTTCACGAGCGACGTTGAAATAAGTTATCTGTGCACTGTACTGTGACATGTATGGTGATCTGAGACGCTAAGGTATGCGACAACCTGTTGCAGAGCATTGCTAGTTAATGCTTAACATGGGTAAACGACACAAAATGTCCTAGTGAATTATCGTGGTACAGGCGACATATCTCCAGGATTTAGATCCATGGCAAGTCTAAAACTCACCATAGGTTCTAGTCCCACCCATCCTGTGATTCTTTTGTAACTGCGTTATGTCTACCAGCATCCAGGTCAGGATCCTTACACAAAAATGGCTGTAACCTATGGCGACACCATTATGACTGGTCTATCCAGCTTTCCAGTTTCCCTGAATCCCTTCATATAAGAACATAAGAACATAAGAAAGGAGGAACACTGCAGCAGGCCTGTTGGCCCATACTAGGCAGGTCCTTTACAATTCATCCCACTAACAAACATTTGACGAACCCAATTTTCAATGCTACCCAAGAAATAAGCTCTGATGTGCAAGTCCCTCTCAAATCCAACCCCTTCCACTCATGTACTTATCCAACGTAAATTTGAAACTACCCAAAGTCCTAGCCTCAATAACCCAACTAGGTAGACTGTTCCACTCATCAACTACCCTATTTCCAAACCAATACTTTCCTATGTCCTTTCTAAATCTAAACTTATCTAATTTAAATCCATTACTGCGGGTTCTCTCTTGGAGAGATATCCTCAAGACCTTGTTAATATCCCCTTTATTAATAATTCACTCCAACAATATGTCAAATACCCAACAATATTTGTCTCTACTCACTCCCGTCTCACACATGACTGCTGGATACCGAAGCCTGTATCAGTTTTAACCTTCTCACTTTCTCATCCATCCTTCCTGGGACAACCCCTAGAACTCTTTCCAGTACCTGACCAGCTGGGCTGAGGTTTGTACGTCAGTTTGCATGTGGTTGGCAGTACCAGCCTGGCTGGTCAGGCTCTTGTCCACTGTGAGGCCTGGTCATGGACCAGGTCACAGGGGCGCTGACCCACAGAACAACCTCCAGGTATATTCTGGGTAACTCAGGTGATCTCGCCACGTGTAATGTATCCAGTGTAGTGAATTATCCGAACTTACGCAGGTAATCTACTCTACAGGTACCGTGTGGTACCCTTAGGGTGAGTCTTCTGTCACCTTTAGGTCGACAACCTTTAGGATAACTGATACATTTCGTCACTAAGATTCACTCAAAGTCTACAAACTGCCTTTTGGTCTTAAAGTCCAGTCATATTCCATCTCCAGAAGTCACCTTTCAGAGGTCACCCTCCAGAGGTCAACTTCCAGAGGTCACCCTCCAGAGGTCAACTTCCAGAGGTTACCCTCCAGAGGTCAACTTCCAGAGGTCACCTTCCAGAGGTCACTCTCCAAACGTCACCTTCCAGAGGTCACTCTCCAAACGTCACCTTCCAGAGGTCACTCTCCAAACGTCACCTTCCAGAGGTCACTCTCCAGAGGTCACCTTCCAGAGGTCATCTTCTAGAGGTTATCCTCCAGAGGTCACCCTCCAGAAGACACCCTCAAGAGATCACTCTCCAGAGGTCACCCTCCAGAGGTCACCCTCCAGAGGTCACCTTCCAGAGGTCACCCTCCAGAGGTCAACCTCCAGAGGTCACCCTCCAGATATCACCTTCCAGAGGTCACCCTCCAGAGATCACCTTCCAGAGGTCACCTTCTTGAGGTCACCTTCCAGAGGTCACTCTCCAGAGGTCACCTTCCAGAGGTCACCTTCTAGAGGTCATCCTCCAAAGGTCACCCTCCAGAAGACACCCTCTAGAGGTCACCCCCCAGAGGTCACCCTCCAGAGGTCACCTTCCAGAGGTTATCCTCCAGAGGTCACTCTCCAGAGGTCACCCTCCGGAGGTCACCCTCCAGAGGTCACCCTCCAGAGGTCACCCTCCAGAGGTCACCCTCCAGAGGTCACCCTCCAGAGGTCACCCTCCAGACCACTCACCTGGGACCTTTCCTCCAGGGAGGACATCCTCCTTGGACCTGACCTCCGACTCACTCCAAAGACTGGAGGAGGAGAGGTCACGGCCTCCAGCACCCTAGAGGCCCGTCTACTCCTGCTTGACCTCTCAGCCTCGAAGGTCGACCTCCACTCAGTGAATCCCAGTGACCTCCCTAGCTGGCCTGAAGTAGACATATCTACCGGGCTGTCAGGCTGGCTCAGGCTGGTCTCTGTTGGCAGATAAGTAGATAAATTAGACATGTCTACTAACCTGTGTAGATACCACGGGAGTATCCACTAGCCTGAGTAGATATATAGGAAGTATCTACCAGCCTGAGTAGATATATAGGAAGTATCTACCAGCCTGAGTAGATATATAGGAAGTATCTACCAGCCTGAGTAGATATATAGGAAGTATCTACCAGCCTGAGTAGATATACAGGAAGTATCTACCAGCCTGAGTAGATATACAGGAAGTATCTACCAGCCTGAGTAGATATACAGGAAGTATCTACCAGCCTGAGTAGATATATAGGAAGTATCTACCAGCCTAAGTAGATATACAGGAAGTATCTACCAGCCTGAGTAGATATACAGGAAGTATCTACCAGCCTGAGTAGATATATAGGAAGTATCTACCAGCCTGAGTAGATATACAGGAGGTATCTACCAGCCTGAGTAGATATACAGGAAGTATCTACCAGCCTGAGTAGATATACAGGAAGTATCTACCAGCCTGAGTAGATATATAGGAAGTATCTACCAGCCTGAGTAGATATATAGGAAGTATCTACCAGCCTGAGTAGATATACAGGAAGTATCTACCAGCCTGAATAGATATACAGGAAGTATCTACCAGCCTGAGTAGATATGCAAGACATACATTATATACCAACCTGAATAGATATACAAAGTATCTACAAACCTGAGTATATATCCTTAGTGTATCTATTACCCTGAGAAGACATTCAAGACATATATACTAGACAGGGGTCTTGAAGGCAGCCAGGGGTCTTGAAGACAGCCAGGGGTCTTGAAGACAGCCAGGGGTCTTGAAGACAGCCAGGGGTCTTGAAGACAGCCAGGGGTCTTGAAGGCATCCAGGGGTCTTGAAGACAGCCAGGGGTCTTGAAGACAGCCAGGGGTCTTGAAGGCAGCCAGGGGTCTTGAAGGCAGCCAGGGGTCTTGAAGGCAGCCAGGGGTCTTGAAGGCAGCCAGGGGTCTTGAAGGCAGCCAGGGGTCTTGAAGGCAGCCAGGGGTTTATTGGTAATTCCCCTTATGCTTGGTGGGAGGCTGTTGAACAGTCCTGGGCCCCGGACACTTATCGTATTTTCCCTTAGTGTACCAGTGGCGCCCCTATTTATAATTGGGGGCATTTTGCATCGCCTGCCCAGTCTTTTACTTTCGTAGGGAGTGATTTCTGTGTGCAGATTTGGAACCATTCCTTCCAGGATTTTCCAAGTGTATATTATGATATATCTCTCTCTCCTGCGTTCCAGGGAGTACAAGTTAAGTGCTTCCAAGCGTTCCCAGTAGTTAAAGTGCTTGACAGAACTTATACGTGCAGTAAAGGATCTCTGTACACTCTCTAGATCTGCGATTTCACCTGTCTTGAATGGAGATGTTAATGTACAGCAGTATTCCAGCCTAGAGAGAACAAGTGATTTGAAAGGATCATCATTGGCTTGGCATCTCTCGTTTTGAACGTTCTCATTATCCATCCTATCATTTTCTTTGCACGTGCGATCGTGGCACTGTTGTGATCCTTGAAAGTGAGATCCTCAGACATTACTACTCCCAGGTCCCTTACATTATTTTTCCGCTCTTTTGTATGGCCGGAGTCAGTAGTATACTCTGTTCTAGTTATTATCTCCTCCAGTTTTCCATAACGGAGTAGTTGGAATTTGTCCTCATTGAACATCATATTGTTTACCGTTGCCCACTGGAAAACTTTGTTTATATCTTCTTGGAGGTTAACCGCGTCCTCAGCAGATGACAGCCTCATGCAGATCCTAGTATCATCCGCAAAGGATGATACGGTGCTGTGATGTATATCTCTGTCTATGTCTGATATGAGGATAAGGAATAAGATGGGGGCGAGTACTGTGCCTTGTGGAACAGAGCTCTTCACTATGGCAGCCTCCGATTTAACTCTGTTGACCACTACTCTTTGTGTTCGATTTGTTAGGAAGTTGGAGATCCATCTCCCCACTTTCCCAGTTATTCCTTTAGCACGTATTTTATGGGCTATTACACCATGATCGCATTTGTCAAATGCTTTTGCAAAGTCTGTGTATATTACATCTGCA
Organism: Cherax quadricarinatus; assembly: GCF_038502225.1. NCBI lineage: Eukaryota > Metazoa > Arthropoda > Malacostraca > Decapoda > Parastacidae > Cherax > Cherax quadricarinatus. The sequence goes on from NW_027195035.1 coordinate 732,870, forward strand.
TTCTGATTTTCTTCCAGTGCATCCAAGGTCATATCATAGTGGTCCAGTAGTTGTGAGAGGCAGAAGCGACCTGCCCTAAACCCATGTTTCAAAGATTTTTATGATGTGGGACATTACAGCTATTGGTCTATAGTTCTTAGCTAATGCTTTGCTGCCACCTTTATGGAGTGGGGCTATATCCGTTGTTTTAAGTGACTGTGGAATTTCACCCATGTCCAAGCGCCTCCTCCATAGTGTACTTAGGGCACGCGAGAGGGGTTTCTTGCAGTTCTTAATGAAAACAGAGTTCCACGAGTCTGGGCCCGAGGCTGAGTGCATGGGCATGTTGTCAATGGCTTTTTCGAAGTCTATCTGAGTTAGGGTAATGTCGGGAATCTGGCATACATTTATGGAGTTTTGAGGCTCATTCATGAAGAAATCATTTGGGTCGTCGATCCTCAGACCGATTAGTGGTTCACTAAACACAGAGTCGTACTGGGATTTCAGTATTTTACTCATTTCCTTGTTGTCATCTGTGTAAGTCCCATCTTGTCTGAGTAAGTCCCATCCTGTCTGAGTAAGTCCCATCCTGTCTGAGTAAGTCCCATCCTGTCTGAGTAAGTCCCATCCTGTCTGAGTAAGTCCCATCCTGTCTGAGTAAGTCCCATCCTGTCTGAGTAAGTCCCATCCTGTCTGAGTAAGTCCCATCCTGTCTGAGTAAGTCCCATCCTGTCTGAGTAAGTCCCATCCTGTCTGAGTAAGGGCCCGATACTAGATGTGGTATTTGCCTTGTTTTTGGCATATGAAAAGAAATATTTCGAATTTCTATCAATTTCACTAATCGCTTTAAGTTCCTCCTGTCTCTCCTGGTTCCTGTAAAGTCATTTAGCTTAAGTTCGATAGTTTCCACTTCCCTGGTCAGCGCCTCCTTTCGTGTATCAGATATTCTAGCACTCCTGAGGAGCTCAGTGACTCTTCGTCGTCTTCTGTAGAGGACGTCTTTCTCTCTCAGTTACTCCTGCTCTTCTTCTTTCTTGGGAGAATATGCCTAGAACATGCTTCAGCTGCAGGAAGTTGATCCTTTCAAGGCACTGGTTTGGATCCATGTCATTTAAGACATCTTCCCAACATGTTTCATTTAGGACATGGTTTACCTGGTCCCAGTTGATGTTCTTGTTGTTGAAGTTGTATTTTGTGAAGACACCTTCACAGGTACATGCATTCTGCTGATCAGGACGCCTATGCATATCGTCTGGACTTCATGAATGCAATCGAATTAGTTGTTTCTGATATTGTTATGTCTCACCAGGTCGACGAGGTTGGGAACCAACAACAACAACAACAACAACAAACAACAACAACAAACAGCAGTACCTTCATCCCAATAGAGTGTCAGCAGACGAGGGGGAACCAACAACATTGGTCGAGTCTTGGTATCGTCAAAATTTGTTCTCCTCTTCTGTCCTTATGGTCACCTGTTTATGAGGAAGATACTTTTAGATACCTTTAAGATACTCCAGAAAACTTAAAGATACTTTAGAGAACTTTAGAGATCTTTATTATAATTTGAAATATTTTCAGATACAAAGGTACTTCAGATACTATAGAGATACTTTAGAATACTTTTAGATGCTTCAAAAATTCTTTAGAGATACTTTAGATACTTATAGATACTTTTAGATACTTATAGATACTTTTAAATCTTATAGATACTTTTAGTTACTTTTGACACAGCTCTGCTCCTTGTTTATGAGTGTGGTTTCTACCTAAATTTTTTTTGTAAAGTCGAGTCATGGCCCCCTGGCCCCTGTGTATGTACAGCCTATATTTCCCTAGGCATCAAGTCCAGCTCCGGGCCCCGTGTGTATGTATAGCCTATATGTTCTAGGCATCAAGTCACAGCTCCTGCCCCTTGTGTATGTGTGTGTGTACTAGTCCATATGTTGTTTTAAGGATCAGGTAAAGTTCCTGGGCCTTGTGTTAATCTAGCCATGTGTTTTTGTAGGGTCGATTCCACCCTCCTGGCCTCTTGTGTGATCCTCACATATTATACTCACCTGTTTGGGTTGCAGGGTCGAGTCATGGCTCCTGGTCCCTTCTCTGGTGCCCCCTGGGTTCCTCTCTCCCCTTGTTCCAGACTTTACCCTACCTCGTCTTAAGCTATGTAGGTTCCTGCCCCCACTACATCACTCTCAGATTGTTCCACTTCCTGACAACTCTAGACTGAAAATACCCTAACATCCCTTGACTCATCTTGTCTTCAACTTCAACTTGTCCCCCTTGTTGTGTCCAATCTCCTGGAACATCCTGTCCTATCAAATTGTCAGTTCCCCCTAAGTTTTTAAATATGTTGTATCATATCCTCCTGTCCTCCAGTGTTGTCAGGTTAAGTTCCCTGAAACTCTCCTTGTAGGACATACTCTTTAGCTCTGGGACTAATCTTGTTGCAAACTTTGCACTTTTTCTAATTTCTTAACGTGTTTGACCAGGTGTGGGTTCCATCTGGTGCCTTTCTCCAGTATGTGCCTGACGTACACGGTGTACAGTGTCTTGAATGACTCCTTACTTAGATGCCGAAACGTTATCCTCAGGTTGCCAGAGCGCCCATATGCTGCTGCAGTTATTTGGTTGATGTCGTCTCAGGAGATATCTCAGTATAGCTACCTGGTTTTTTTCCTTGAGTGAGTTTTGCAGCCTCTGACCGTCTGTGTCCCTTTGTCCTTCCGCTTCATAACCTTGCACTTGCTGGGGTTAAACTCCAGGAGCCATTTGTTGGACCAGGCTTGCAGTTTGTCCAGATCCCTTGTAGAGTTAACCTGATACTGTTCCTTGTATTCTCTTTTTAGCTCAACATCGTCCAAAACAGGACACCTCTAACTCTATCCCTTCCGTCTTGTCATTCCTGCCAAGAAACAGCGCCGGATCTAGGACTGACCCTGTTGGAACCCCAGTTGACGTGCACCCACTATAACACCTCGCCTCGTACTGACATAGTTGTCTCCTTCCTGTAAAGTATTCCTTGATCCATTGGAGTACTTTCTCTCTTCCTGCCTGCTTCTCTAGCTTAACCCAATCTCTTGTGGGGTCTGTTTGCAAGCCTTCTTACAGTCCAAGAAGATGCAGTCTACCCATCCTCTCTCTCTCTCTCTCTCTCTCTCCTGTCTTACTTCTGTTACCTTGTTTAAGAACTCCAATAGGTTTGTGATGCAGGATTTCACCCTGAAGCCGTGCTGGTTGTCAGGTATTAGTAAATTCCTTTCAGGTGCCCCCTGCTTTCCTGATAATCTTCTCCATAACTTTCCCTTTATAATACATGTTAGTGACACTGGTCTGTAATTCGTCAGCTTGTCTGTCTCCTTCTTAAAAATTGGGACACATTTGCTCTTCCATACCTCAGGTAGTTGCTCTGTTCGATAGATTTATTGAAGATTGTCAAGTGGCACAACAGTGTCTCTGCTCCCCCTCTCAGGACTCAAGGGGACATATTTGTTTAACTCACCGCCTTCAAGATATCTAGTTCTCTTAGCAGTTTGTTCACCTCCTCCTCCCCGGGTTTTGCAGTGTGTCCCGCAGTGCTGGACACACTGCATTCTAACTCCCCCATGAATATCTCCCCGGAATCTTGAGCTCAGGTCTTCACATACTTCCCGGTTTTTTCCCCGTGAGCTCCCTTCTTCCTCAACCTAATTACCTCGTCTGCCTGTTGTTTTCCCTTATTTGGCTCTATAATAACTTGGATCAGATTTTGGCTTTTGATGCTATGTTGTTCTCATACTGAGGCTGGACTTTTCTCCATATCCCTGCATATTCATTTCTCTCTTCAACTCAATTCCTTGTTTCCCGAGTTCCTTTGCCTTCTATACTTTCCATCCTCTAAACACATGACTTTGGTCTCTCCCACGTCCTGGTAAACAATGGTTCCTCTGGTCTTCCCTTTTTTCTGTTGCCTCTTGGGATGAGCTCCACTGCCTCCCTGCACTTTGTGGTTGTGTGTTCTATCATTTCGTTTACTTTTTCCCCTCGGGTCCTTCCCCCCCCTCTGAAGGTTGCCTCCTTTCTTGTGTAGTTCCCTTTTGGAGTTTGGCTTCTCCTGTCCCTCATCTGCTTCTCTCTTCATGTTAACTCTGCTATGTATTGAAACACAAGACCACGTGATCACTAGCGCCTAAGGGTCTTTCGTGTGTGATATCCCCTATGTCTGAACTGTTCAGGGTGAAATAAAAGTCCAGCCATGCTGGTTCATCATCTCCTCTCCTCTGTTTGTGTCCTTAACATGTTGGTACATGAAATTTTCCCGTACCATGTCTAATATCTCGCTTTCCACGTCTCTGGTCGCCCGTGCGGGTCTAGGGTTTTCAGTCAGTCTCCTTATGGTTAAATCCCATGATAAGTAACTTTGCCTGCTCATTGGACCCTCATGGCAACCTCGGCTGCTGTCCACCATCACTCTGTTGCCTCATTGTATTCTATCTTGGGTTCCTGCTGTTCGTGGCGGGTTGTATATCACTGCAATCATCACTTTTGGGCACCCAGTATGAAGTGTTCCTACTATGTATCATCTGCAGCTCGTCTGACTTGACCTCCATTTCCTCAAAATTAGTGTGTTTGGCAGTGGGGATGTGTGGGGGTGTTAGCCTGTGTGGGGGTTGGGTGTTAGCTTTTGTGTAGGTGGGGTGTTAGTGTCTGTGTGTGGAGGTGTTAGCTTGTGTGGAGATGGGGTGTTAGCGGGTGGGGGTGGGGGGTTAGTGTCTGTGTGGGGGGGTGTTGGCGTGTGGAGGTGGGGTGTTAGTGTCTGTGTGTGGAGGTGTTGGCTTGTGTGGGGATGGGGTGTAGCTTTGGGGGAGGTGGGGTGTTAGTGTCTGTGTGTGGAGGTGTTGGCTTGTGTGGAGGTGGGTGTTAGCTTGTGTGTAGGTGGGGTGTTAGTGTCTGTGTGTGGAGGTGTTTGCTTGTTGGGTGGGGTGTTAGTGTCTTTTGTGGAAGGTGTTGGCTTGGTGGAGGTGGGGTGTTAGTGTCTGTGTGTGGAGGGGTTTTTTTTGTGGAGGTGGGGTGTTAGTGTCTGTGTGTGGAGGGTGTTGGCTTGTGTGGAGGTGGGTGTTAGTGTCTGGGGTGGAGGTGTTGGCTTGTGTGGGGGGTGGAGTGTTAGTGTCTGTGTGTGGAGGTGTTAGCTTGTGGAGGTGGGGTGTTAGTGTCTGTGTGTGGGTGTTAGCTGTGTAGGTGGGAGGTGTTAGTGTCTGTGTTGAGGGTTTAGCTTGTGTTAGGTGGGTGTTAGTGTCTGTGTGTGGGGGTGTTAGCTTGTGTGTAGGTGGGGTGTTAGTGTCTGTGTGGGGGTGTTAGCTTGTGTGAGGTGGGGTGTGTGTCTGTGTGTGGGGGTGTTAGCTTGTTTGTGGGTGGGTGTTAGTGTCTGGGGTGGGGGGGTTAGCTTTTGTGGGGGTGGGTGTTAGTGTCTGTGTGTAGGGGTGTTGGGGTGTGGAGGTGGGGTGTTAGTGTCCTTTTTGGGGGTGTTAGGGGTTTTGGAGGTGGGGTGTTAGTGTCTGTGTGTGGGGGGGTTGGCTTTTGTGGAGGGGGGTGTTAGTGTCTGTGTGTGGGGTGTTAGGGTTGTGTGGGTGGGGGTTTAGTGTCTGTGTGTGGGGTGTTAGCTTGTGGTAGGTGGGGTGTTTGGGGTCTGTGTGGGGAGGGTGTTAGCTTGTGTGGAGGTGGGTGTTAGTGTCTGTGTGTGAGGTGTTAGCTTGTGTGTAGGGGGTTAGTGTCTGTGTGTGGAGGTGTTGCTTGTGTGGAGGTGGGGTGTTAGTGTCTCTTGTGTGGAGGTGTTGGCTTGTGTGGAGGTGGGTGTAGCTTGTTTTAGGTGGGGTGAGTGTCTGTGTGTGGAGGTGTTGGCTTGTGTAGATGGGGTGTGCTTGTGTGGAGGTGGGGTGTAGTGTCTGTGTGTGGAGGTGTTGGCTTGTGTGGAGGTGGGGTGTTAGCTTGTGTGTAGGTGGGGTGTTGAGTGTTTTGTGTGTGGAGGTGTTTTCTTGTGTGGGGTGGGGTGTTAGTGTCCTGTGTGGAAGGTGTTGGCTTGTGTGGAGGTGGGGTGTTAGTGTCTGTGTGGAGGTGTTTGCTTGTGTGGGGTGGGGTGTTAGTGTCTGTGTGTGGAGGTGTTGCTTGGTAGGGGTGTTAGTGTCTGTGTGAGGTGTTGCTTGTGTGGGTAAGAGGTATTAGTGTCTGTGTGTGGAGGGTTGCTTGTGTGGAGGTGGGGTGTTAGTGTCTGTGTGTGGGGGGTGTTAGGCTTGTAGGTGGGGTGTTAGTGTCTGTGTGTGGGGGGGGTTAGCTTGTGTGTAGGTGGGGGGTGTTAGTGTCTGTGTGTGGGGTGTAAGGGTTGTGTGTAGGTGGGGTGTTAGTGTCTGTGTGTGGGTGTGAGCTTTTGTGTAGGTGGGTGTTAGTGTCTGTTGTGTGGGGTGTTATTGTTTTAGGTGGTGTTAGTGTCTGTGTGTGGGGGGTGTTAGCTTGTGTGGAGGTGGGGTGTTAGTGTCTGTGTGGGGTGTTAGCTTGTGTGAGGTGGGGTGTTATGTCTCTGTGTGGGGGTGTTAGCTTGTGTGGAGGTGGGGTGTTAGTGTCTTTTGTGGGGTTGGGTTTGTGGGGGTGGGGTGAGGTCTGTGTTGGAGGTGTTAGCTTGTGGGGTGGGGTATTAGTGTCGTGTGTAGGGGGGTTAAACTTGTGTGAGGTGGGGTGTTAGTGTCTGTGGGGAGGGGGTTAAACTTGTGAGGGGGGGTGTTAGTGTCTGTGTGTGGAGGGTGTTAGCTTGTGTGTGGTGGGGTGTTAGTTCTGTGTGTGGAGGGTGTTAGCTTGTGGAGGTGGGGTGTTTGAGTGTTTTGTGTGTAGGTGTTAGGCTTGTGTGAGGTGGGGGGTTGTGTTCTGTGTGTGGGGGTGTTAGCTTGTGTGGGGTGGGTGTTAGTGTCTGTGTGTGGGGGGGTTGCTTGTGTGGGGGTGGGGTTTTGTGTTGCTGTGGGGTGTTAGCTTTGTGGAGGTGGGGTGTAGTGTCTGTGTGTGGAGGTGTTATGTATTAGGTGGGATGTTAGTGTCTGTGTGTGGGGTGTTAGCTTGTGTGGGGTGGGGTGTTAGTGTCTGTGTGGAGGGTGTTGCTGTGAGGTGGGATGTTAGGTGTCTGTGTGGGGGTGTTGGCATGTGTGTGGGGGGGATGTAGTGTCTGTGTGGGGGTGTTAGCTTGTGTGGAGGTGGGGTGTTAGTGTCTGTGTGTGGGGTGTTGTGTGGAGTGGGGTGTTAGTGTCTGTGTGTGGGGTGTTAGCTTATGTGGAGGTGGGGCGTTAGTGTCTGTGTGTGGGGTGTTAGCTTGGGGTAGGTGGGGTGTTAGTGTCTGTGTGTGATGTTAGCGTTGGAGGTGGGATGTTAGTGTCTTGTGTGGGGTGTTAGCTTGTGTGGAGGTGGGATGTTAGTGTCTGTGTGTGGGGTGTTAGCTTGTGTGGGGGTGGATGTTAGTGTCTGTGTGTGGGGTGTTAGCTTGTGGAGGTGGGATGTTAGTGTCTGTGTGTGGGGTGTTAGCTTGTGTGGAGGTGGGATGTTAGTGTCTGTGTGTGGGGGGGTTAGCTTGGGGGAGGTGGGATGTTAGTGTCTGTGTGTGGGGGTGTTGCTTTGTGGAGGGGGGATGTTGTGTCTGTGTGTGGGGGTGTTAGCTGTGTGGAGGTGGGATGTTAGTGTCTGTGTGGGGGGGTTGGCTTTTGTAGGTGGATGTTAGTGTCTGTGTGTGGGGGGGGTTAGCTGTGTAGGTGGATGTTAGTATCTTGTGTGGGGGTGTTAGCTTGTGTGGAGGTGGGATGTTAGTGTCTGTGTGTGGGGTGTTAGCTGTGTGAGGTGGGATGTTAGTGTCTGTGTGGGGGGTGTTAGCTTGTGTGGAGGTGGGATGTTAGTGTCTGTGTGTGGGGGTGTTAGGGTGTGGGAGGTGGGTGTTAGTGTCTGTGTGTGGAGGTGTTGGGATGTGTGAGGTGGGATGTTAGTGTCTGTGTGTGGAGGGTGTTAGCTGTGTGTAGGTGGGATGTTAGTGTCTGTGTGGGGTGTTGGCATGTGTGTAGGTGGGTGTTAGTGTCTGTGTGTGGGGTTTGCATGTGTGAGGTGGGATGTTAGTGTCTGTGTGGGGGTGTTAGCATGTGGTGGGGATGTTAGTGTCTGTGTGTGGGGGGTGTTAGCATGTGTAGGGGGGATGTTAGTGTCTGTGTGTGGAGGGGGGGTTGCATGGGGAGGGGGGATGTTTAGTGTCTGTGTGGGAGGGTAAAAAGCTTGGGGTGCCTTTGGGGGGGAGTTAGCCATGATTATTTATTTGGAGGTGTTAGCATGTGTGTGGGGGTGGGGTTTAAATTTCTGTGTGGGGAGGGGTTGGTTTGGGTTTTGGGGAGGGGATGTAAAAGTTCGTGTGTGGAGGGTGTTAGTTTTGTGTGTAGGGGGGATGTTAGTGTCTGGGGGGGGTGTTGAAATGTGGTGGGATGTTAGTGTTTTGTTTTGGGGAGGGTGTGGAAATGTGTGTGGGTGGGATTTTAGTGCCCTTGTGGTTTTAATGTGTGGGGGGGATTTTTAGTGTCTGTGTGTGGGGTTTAGCATGGGGAGGGGGGGATGTTGGTTCTGTGGGGGGGGTGTTGGGCATGTTTTAGGTGGGATTTATTTCTGTGTGGGGTGTTAGCATGTGTGTGGGGGGATGTTAGTGTCTGTGTTTTGGGGGGTGTTAGCATGTTTTAGGTGGGATTTTAAAATTTCTGGGGGGGTGTTAGCATGTGTGTAGGGGGGGATTTTTAAGTGTCTGTGTGTGGGGGGAAGCATGTTTTGGGGGGAGATTTTAGGGCCTTGTGTGGAGGGGTTTTCGTGTGTAGGGGGGATTTTGGTTCTGTGTGTGGAGGGGGTTGTCCAAAGTGAATTTAGTGTGTTTTGTGGGTTTTTATATGTGTATGATATTTGGAAAAGTGTAGGGCATGTGCGTGTGTTTTTTTTGAAAAAGGGAATGCTTTTTGGCATGTGTGTGTGTGGGGGCATTGCCCAATTTTTTAAAAGGTTTTGAATCACACCCTTTTGGCCCCCTTGTGTGTGTTGTTTTGTGTTGTTTGTGTGTGTGTTTGTACTACCCCAATTAATTTGTGGGTAGAGTCACAGCCCCCCCTTAGCGTGTTTGTGTATATCTTTTATTTTTGTGGGGGTGATTTCCAGCCCGGGCCCCCGTGTGTATGTTCCCCTTTTCCCTTGGGGGCAAGGGTGAGTTCGGGAGCACTGGTGGGAAAAAGGGTATCCGGGGCCGTGGTAAAAAGGAGTCTGCTGCTGGCATCCCCGCGCCCCCTCCTGTCATCCTGCCTTTTGTTCCTCCTCAACGGGAAACGGTGAAAAAACGTTTTTTTCAGTAAAATAAACGGGCTGAAAACTGGCCAAATGAATGGGCAGTGTTTCAGTGATTTGAAACAGGTGAACAAAGCAGTGTTTCGGGCTGAAACGGGTTTGGGAATAGCAGTGTTTCAGGATAAACGGTAAAACAGGGTTTTTAGGGGGGTTTCATTGACGGGAAAGATGAACTAAAAGTGTTTAAAAGTGACTGATACGGGTAAATTTAGCTTTTTTTCAGTAAATAAAAGGGGGAAACAGGTGAACTGGGGTTTTTTTCCCCAGTGACGGAAACGGGTGACCTAGCAGTGTTTCGGGGGGACTGAAACGGGTGTTTTTACAGTGTTTAAAGTGACGGGGAAACAGGGGGAAACGGTGAATGCGGTTTTTTCAGTAATGAAACAGGGAAACAAAAACGGGGAAGTGTTTCTGGCTAAAACAAGTGACTGCAGTGTTTCAGTGACGGGAAAAACAGGTAAACAGGTGAACTGAAGTGTTTCATTGTTGAAACAAGTAAACCCAACGTGTTTCAGTGCCCTGAAACAGGGGGGAAACAAGTGAACAGAAGTGTTTAAAAGGACTGAAAAAAGGGGCCTACCCGTGTTTCAGTGACTGAAACAGGGTGAATTTAAAATGTTTCAGTGACTGAAACAGGTGAACAGGGAACGGGAAAACAGGTAAAACCAAGATTTAACAATTTTCAGAACCGAAACGGGTAAAAAAATTGAAAAACGGTGTTTAAGGATAAACAGGTAACCAACAGTGTTTAAATGGGGAAACAGGGGGTTGGAAACGGGGTTTTCAGGGTGAAACGGGTTGAAACAGGTAAACCCTGGGAAAAGGTTTCATTGACTGAAACAGGTGAAACAGGTGAACCAAAAATTTTTGGACAAACAAGTGCCCTTAGTAGTGTTTCATGGCGGGGGGAAACAGGTGAAACAGGTGAACTAGCGGTGCAGTGACAAAACCCCGTAAAGACCATTCGGTTTTGGGTTTTCCCGGGCACCTTAGAAACCCGGGGCGTCAAAATGTCCAACTTTCCTTTTCCCTGGGAGCCCCCCCTCAAAACTGGGGAGATGATCCTTTTGATGGGACCTCCCCCGTGGGGGGGCTGCTTTCATATGACTATATATTTTTTTCCATTATCTCGGGATTTGGGATTTTTTTTTATTTTTCCCTACCTGATATGGGATTTAGGTGGGGGACGTCGGGGGACCGTACCCCGCCTAGTGCCCGGGGGGGGTGACGTTTTCTGGTGACCGGGGGAAAAATGTGATTGTTGACTTTTTGTGAGGGGGACTGGTGTATCAAACCTGTTCCCTTGAACCCCCCTTTTACGACCATCTCTACAAACGACCACTTCTTAAAAAAATTGGTTCTTTTGGTACAGTGCCCTTCAAATTTTCCCCCCTGCTCCCCCCGGGAACTATTTTGGGAAAACCTTGCTCACACCCCCAACTACCCTCCAGGTTTTCGGGGCCCAGCAAACCCCCTTTCCCCCCTTTAGATGTGCCGGGCCCAGCAAACCTCACTAACCCTTTGGGTGTGTCCCCCAGCAAACCCCCACAAACCCCTTTGGTGTGCCCAAGTAAAACCCCCTTTAACCCCTTTGGTGTAAAGCCCAGCAAACCCCCCTTTTTGGCCCCCTGAAGGGGTCACAATGTATGGTTTTATATTCCCTTTTTCATAAAATTTTTATATTGCTTATTTTTGGGAAATATTATTTCGTTTTTCCCCTTTGTTATTATTATATGACTTAGTTATATTATTAGGTGGATGAACATTTATATATTTTTCCCAGTGCCTGGGTTCGTGTGTTAAGTGACTTTTTTTGGGTTAACTACTAATTTTTTCACCTCTTTTTTACACTGCCCGGCTTTTTGTGTTGCTGGGCCAGCAGTTTTGGGGAAAATCACGGGATCGGGGGAAAAACCCCCACCTGGGGGAGAACCCCCCTGGCCTCGCGGGGATTGTCTGTTGGGGGCCTGCGAGGTCTCTCCCCAGGCCCCCTTGTTGACCCTTGTTGGAAGATCGTCTTGTTGTTGGTTCTGGGGAAATTTCTTAAAAACATTGTCTGGGCCCAAATTGATTTTCGACGTGTACGGGGTTTTAGGTGGGATTGCATTAAAACAACTCAGGCCCCGAGCTGTAGTTTGGGGGCCCCCAACCTTGGGTATTAACGCACGGGCATTGTGTATGTCACAGTGGGGGGTTTTTTTAGGGCTAAATTTGATTCGGAAAGGGGGGTTTTTTGGATTTTTGGGGGTTTTCAGATGGTCCCTACTTAGTAAATTTTCACTTGTATTGAGGTTGTTTCCAAGCACCCCTAGTAACCGGTTTCCCTGAGCTTTAACCCTGCCCTCTTGTCTGGTATCTAACTTTTGGTACCCTAAATTGTATTTTGGTATCTGTGTATTATCACAGTCGGGATTTTTTTTTATGCTGAACTTAGATTCAGTGGTATGGGATTTTTGGTGATTTTGTGGGGGATCTGCAGATGGTCCCTATTTTAGTGTCGTTATATTATCTTCTTTTTCCGGGATTCTGTTCCAGTTGCTTGTTATATTGTTGTTCGGCTTATCAGTCTTTTTTATTGTTAAAACAAGCTTTTCCCCATTGGGTTTTTTGGTCAATTGGTTAGTTTATGTGGGGGAAATTTTTAGTCAGTCCCCTTTTTTAAGTCAAGGGGGAGTCTTGAGACATAGTGAACCTTCCCGACACTTACACCCCACACAGATTTCCTTTTATATATAGGGTTTATGTTTTTAAAATGTTAACATTTAACAGACGGTACTTAAAAGCCATAAAGATGTGTATGAACCTTCAAAAAGGGGCCCCTGTAACCAGAAGTGAAAAATTTTGGCCCTTATATTATATTAAATTTGGGAGTACTATAATTTTTTTGATATTATACCCCTAGACGACTTTTTATTAATAAACTTATTAAATGTTAATTTCTCTAGTTAGTAGCCTACCAGTTGTAATTCTGAAGCACTATTGAATTTTACTAAATTTACGGGAAAATTTGGGACCGGATACTTGACTCTGGTTCCAAAACCAGAACAGGCGGGATCCCAGGGCGTCCCCCAAGTGTTACCGGGAGACTATAAGATTATTGGGATTGCTTTTTTTTTTTCACCCCCCAAAACCCTCCAGGTGTGTCCCCCAGAAAGGGCCTCCCCAACCCCCCCAGGTTTTCCAACCCCAGAAACCCCTCACTAACCCTCCAGGTGTGTCAAGCCTGAAACCTCACTAACCCCTTCAGGTGTGTCAACCCCAAGCCTCACAAACCCCTCCAGGTGTGTCGGGGCCCTTAGAAACCCTCATTTAACCCCCCCGGGTTGGCCAACCCCAGCAAGCCTCCCCAACCCTCCAGGTGGGGCCAAGGTGAGTTTAACCCCTCACTAACAGTTCAGGGTGTCAACCCTGGGGCAACCTCACCCCCCCCCAGGTGTGTCAAGGTGGGGCTAACCTCCCCCAAAGCTCAGGGGGAAAACCCTAGCAAACCCCCCAACCCCCCAGGGGGCCAAAGAAAGAAAAAACCCCCCCAACCCTCCGGGAGTATCGCTGAAACCCTCCCCAACCCCCAATTTTGGTCATTTCCCAAAAACCTCACTAACCCCTCGGAAAGGTAAATTTAACAAACCTCAAACCTATTTTTAAAAGAAAACTAACTCCCCCTTGGGGGGTTTTTTACAAAAAAGGCCGGTTAAACGTGGGGGGTTTTTAAAGGGGTTATTCCCCCTGGACTTTTTGTTTAGATATAACCTGAGAGTCCAATGCAGTTACCCCGAAGTTATGAAAGAGGTGTTTGGGTCATCATCGGCATGCTCCGGTGGGAAAGGGGGCCCAACGAATACTTTGGAAAAGAAAAATTTGGGGAAAAGGGGCCGGTTTTTCCCCGGGACACGGTTTTTGTTATGTAATGACCTACAGCGGATTTTTCGGCCATCTGTTTGATTAGACGGGGTAATCACTATTGATCCCAGAATTTCCGGGTGTTAGAGTGAAGAAATGTCCCCGTTTTCAGCACCTCCTTCCAAGGAAGGACCAAAAATTAACACTTGTTTCCCAGACGTTCCAAAATGTTTCAAATGAATGCCAGAAACCCACAGAAAAATTCTACCTCCTCCATTACCCTGGATGAGGGCACACCCTCACAGTATGAAGGGCCAAGGTAATGAATTTTCAGTACACGTCTTTTTGGCATTGTTTTTTAAAGACGGGTTTAAATTTTTCGTTTTTCTACACCCCCCACTGCCCTGAATTAAGAAAATTTAGGGTTTAAAAACCTCCCCGAGGTCCGTCCCCCAGCTGGTCGTTGACTTTGGTTTGTAGTACCCCTTTTTTTTGGGTTTTCCCCACCAAGTTTCCCCCATCAGTGAAGACTCTGTGGGGTCAGCAGGAAGGTGTTCGGGAAGTCGATGAAAAAAACCTTTAAGTCTGTCAGTCTTTCCCAGCAGTTATTGGGGGTATAGCGTATATGGGGACCTGGTGGGAACAGTAGAATAAATTAATTGAAATGTAAGGGTTTAAAGTTTTTACTAGGTCATTAAGACTGGTTAAAAAGGGTTTTTAAGTCTATCACCCCCAAAATTGGGCCAAGAATAATTTAAAATAGTGATTAAGGGCCCCCCTCTGTTTATATACTAAGATAAAACCTTCGTGTATATGTCGCCAAAAAAATTAAAACTTTTTTTTTGGGCAAAATGCAATGCTTTCTTCCCCAAAAGAAAAGGGAAAAAATTGTATACAATTTTTGAAAAAATTTTTAACCCAAACGAAGAAAAATATATATACCTGTGTTTGTTTATTATTAAATTATTGTAAACGTATCTAAAATATCTTATTTTGGAAATTAAATTGTCTTTCATTAAAAAGGTCAGGTGTTTTTCTAAGGTTCTTTTGGTACAAAATTTTTAAATTTTTTACATTAACATAAATAAAAAAGTATATATTTTAAACGTATAAAAAAAGAAATTTTGGGAAAGTTTAAATTTTTAAATGAGTTCTTGTTAATGACCAGTTTTTTTTTATTTATCGACATTTTTTCATTTTTTAAAAAGATTACCCAGTTTTCCCTCCCACCCCGGGGCCTTTTTCAAGGGTGACCCGGCCTTGACTCCCTCTCGGGGGAGTGTCTCGAGACAAGCCCCCCCATGGGGGGGTAAAGTACCTCCTAAATTTTTTGGGGACGGGGCCCCCAGGCTACCCACTTTCCCCGGCCCCCACGGGGCTCTTTGGGGGCTGGGTTTCGGGTTTTTAATCTACCCCCCCCCCAAAAGGGCTCGGGGGGATGGATTTTAGGTCGATGGCGAAAAGGTTCAGGCAATACCTGGTCTCTTTAAGTTAAAGATTACCCGGTATTTTTCCCGGGCCCCGGGGCCTTGCCCAAGTGGTGGCCCCCCTTTGGGCCCCCTTTTTGGGGGATGCAGACCTGTCCTTGGGGAGGAGGCACAATCCTCCTCATCTTTGGGACCAATTGCCCCCCGGGCCCCGGCCAAAACCCGGGCCCTCTCTGGTTTTGGCACCCCCGCCCCAAAGGGGGCCCTGAATGACAGTCTTATGAGCTAAAACCGGGCCCCAGGCACCTCCCCACCAAAATGGGTTAGGCATGGTGTCGATCCACCCTAAGTCTCTAAAGAGACATACTCTTTTTCAGTGTGTAAAACTGACCCCCCAAAATTTCCCTAAAATTTATAAAAATTTTTAAGTTAAGACACTTTCCCTTTCTCCCCCAAAATTGGGCCAACCTTTTAAAAAACCTTTTTTCCCAATTTTTTTATAATTTTAAAAAAATGTTTCTCAATCAAAAAGTTAACTAAATCATGTGATTTACCTAACCTCGTTGAAATTTAATTTTTTAACCCTGTTTTCTAACCCTTCAAAAAATTGGAAGAAATTGGCCCTCTCTCTCTCTCTCTCTCTTCTCTCTTCTCTTTTTTACCTTACGGGAAATTTAAAGGGGGCCCGGGAAAGCGGATGTCGTTGTCTCTAAAAGCTTAGGGTCGTTTTTTGATAAATGGCATTTTTAGGGATAAATGTCGGCCCCTTTGGGATGACCGGAAGAGGTTGTTGGGGTTCTTTCCAGGGGAACCAGAGTTATTACTACTGTTAGAAAAATAGGGATATGGCATCCTGTAACTGGCTAAATTTCAAGGATTTTGGTAGAGCCCTAAAGGAAAAAAAAAAGAAATTGATGGCATTCTCTATCCCAAATTTTTAAAATATTTAAAAGGATTTTTGGGTTAAGAAAAAAAGCCCAGTAACATTCAGTCGTTCGATAACAAGGGCCTTGTTTTTCGTAAGTAATTTAAAATTGTTAAAGATGATCTCTTTTGGATGCCCGAGACATCCCCACATTTTTAAAACTTGAATGGATTTTAAAAAAAAGTTGGGAGGTTGCCCAAAAATTGGGCCCCCCAAAAGTCCCTTTCGGGGCCCACTGGTATTGAAAAATAAAGACTATTCGGGAATTTTTAAAGCCCCCGGGGACAGCAGATTTTAGCTGGACCCCCTACTGAAATCTTCATGGCCAGTTTTTTCCAAACCAAAAAGCCACACCATTCACAGGGCTTCAAAAATTGGGAAAGTTTTTTTATTATATTTAAGAATATTTTAATGTTAGCAATATTCAAAAATTTTTGCCAAAAAGGAATTTACTGTGACAACGGATTTTCGGGGAAAAGGGTTGGTGCTGTTTTGCAAAAGAGTTCAACAAACAACAAAAATAACAATTGGGGTGGTTCTTTATTTAAAAAAAAAATATCAACTCAATAACAGGTTGGGGGCCCTTAGCCACTGGGGGCCCTTTGGTCCATTTCTGGGGACTTTATCTCCCAAAATCACATCAAGATTTACCGTCACTTCCCTTATTTTTTTTCTTTTGCAAACAAGAATCTCCCAGGAAAACATGATCAGTTTTTCTCTCACTTTTTGACGACTATAACTCAGAAACTCCAATGCTCCTGGTGCAAGGGGGCCATTACTGGGTGCCTGTAAGGCATGTTGTTTTTGGCCACAGACAACTCCCCGGGGCTTTTTGACCTAATGTGGGCACAAGTTCCAATTTAGGAATTTCCAGGGGGAATTAAAAAGTTTTGTCCCGGCCACATGAAGAAAAAAACGATGTGTGAGGTGAAGCTGAGTTGCAGGAACCGGTTTCAACAATGAGACCAGACTGATGCTGGGGACATCCCATCCCCCACCCCTTTACCGACATGACAATATTTTTCTTCCCATTTTAATGACATACCTAAAAGTCTTGATTTTAGGACAGAAATAATTTCCTTTTGACAATTGGCACACCCCGTCTTATCCAGCTCCTTCACTAACTAAAAATTGTCTCTCTCACCAAAAACTAAAATTATTTTTACCGTCAGTTAATATACAAACAAAAAGTCATTGTGGGCTTTTAAAGGAAACTATAAACTGTATATAATCTTGCAAAAAATGTAGTTCAAAATCTTTGGCCCGGGAGTACTGCCCCTTCCATGTTCATGCCCCACCCTAGGGGAATTTTTCCAATCAAGGGTTTACAGATGTGCAAAGATCGACATCGCCCGATGATCTGACAAACCCTGTCCTCTTTTGACCCCGGGTTAAAAGGGGTACATTCCAGTTTGTTTACCTCCATCTGACCATTACCATCTTAACTGGAAAATTCAGCCCCACCTGTTTTTCTTTCCACAATGGAGCCTGGGGTTTTTAGGCCATTGTTTTTAAAAATTAAAAAGGGGAAAACCAAAGTTAATTTCCCCGGTTAAAGTGAAAATTTCTTTTCCCAAAAACCCCTACTGCCCCGGTAGGGAAATCTGAGGGTGTGGCCCAGCGATGTGAAAAGCACTCCCCCTCGTATCTGTTTCTCCTAACCCCCTAAGGGGGGTGTCCCCCAGAGGTCTGTTTCCCGGAGGACCACCAGGGGCTGGGGCCCTTAGGGGCCCCTTTTCCAGAGGCGTCTTGGACCCCACCTGTTTTTGGGACTTTGGTTTAAAACCACCACCTGTACACTTTGAAACACCGAAGATGGACTGCCTTGTCAACTACACTTTCCCCACCCAAAAACATTGCAATCACCCCACAATTCCAAAACCCAAAAGTCCCGACCACAATCCCCAACAACAATTACCACCACAATTCCTGGCAAACACTGGTCCAAGCTTGCTTCCCTTTCATTTGGGAGGGGGCCCCCAGGTGTGGGGGGACACTTAATTCCACTAGTACCACTAGTCTTCTGGGTTTCCCCCACAATCTTGAAGTCCCGGTTGTTTTCCTTTTTCCACAGGGATGGGTTTTTGCTGGAACCATTTCCAGTAGGGAACCCCCCATAAATGCCTTACTGGGGTGGAGAGACTGAAAAACACTGAAGATTCTGTAGTGGGACAGTCACACACCAAAAAAAATTAGAAAAACAACATAACTATTAAAAAAAGGAAACCAAACATAATATTAAAAAAATTGAAACACAAATAACTTTAAAAAACATTAAAATACAAATAAAATATTAAAAAAATTAGAAACCATAAATAATTATTAAAAAAAAATAAGAAACCCCCAAAACAATATTAAAAAAAATTGAAAAAAAAATAAATTTTTAAAAACATTAGAAACCCTAACATAAATTTAAAAAACATTGAAACCAAAATAACTATTAAAAACATTTGAAACCACAACATAACTTTAAAAACATTTAAACCACAAATAACCCATTAAAAAAATTGAAACACCAAAACAAATTTTTAAAAAAAATTAGAAACCACCCAAAAAAAACTTTTTAAAAAAAATTGAAACCATAACATAACTTTAAAACATTTTGAAAAACCTTTTAACTATTAAAAACATGAAACCACAACATAAAATTTAGAAACATTTGGAAACCACAAATAACTTTAAAAACATTTTGAAAAAAACATAAAATGTTTGAAAAAAATTGAAACCACAAAAACTTTAGAAACATTTTGAAAAAACAAATTTTATTAAAAAAAATTTTGAAAACCCAAAAAAAACTTTAAAAACATTTTGAAAAAATCAAAAAATTAAAAACATTTTCAAAACCCTAACATAACTTTAAAAACATTTTGAAACCACAACATAACTATTAAAAAAATTAGAAAAAAACAAACCCTTTAAAAACATTAAAAACCCCAACATAACCTTAAAAAACATTAAAAAACCCACAAAAAACTATTAAAAAAAAAAAAAAACCAAAACCCTAAACTTTAAAACATTTTGAAAAAACCCTTTTATTAAAAAAATTGGGGGGGCCCCAAATACCTTTAAAAAAAAAAAACCAAACAAACTTTAAAAAAAATTTGAAACCACAAATAACTATTAAAAAAAATTAGAAACCCCAAATAACTTTAAAAAAAATTAGAAACCACAACATAACATTAAAAAAATTTGGGAAAAACCCAAAAATAACTGTTTAAAAAAAATTTTAAAACAAACATAAAATATTAAAAAAAAATTTGAAACCACAACATAAATTTTTAAAAAATTGAAAAATAAAATAACTTTTTAAAAAATTAAAACCATAACATAAATTTAAAAAAATTAGAAACCACAAAAACTTTAAAAAAATTAGAAAAACAACATAAATTAAAAAATTAAAAACCCAAATAACTTTAAAAAATTAGAAAAAACAACATAAATTTAAAAAAATTAGAAACCACCCAACCCAAATTAAAAAATTAGGGAAAACCAAAAATAACTATTAAAAAATTTAGAAACAAACAAATTGGGTTTAAAAAAAAATTTTGGGAAACCCTTAAAATAATTTTAAAAAATTAGAAAAACAAAAATAATTTAAAAAATTGAAAAAACAAAATAACTATTAAAAACATTTTGAAACCACAATTAAATTAAAAAATTAAAACCAAATAAATTAAAAAAACATTTTGAAAAAACATAAATTTTTTAAAAAATTTAAAACCCCAAATAAAATATTAAAAAAATTAGAAACCAAAAAAAATTTTAAAAAACTAGGGGAAATACAAATAAATTTTAAAAACATTAGAAACCAAACATAACTATTTTTAAAAAAATTGAAAAAATTTAAAATAACTTTAAAAAAATTAGAAATTAAAATAACTATTAAAAAAATTAAAAAAACCCCAAAATAAATTTTAAAAAAAATTGAAACCACAACATAATATTAAAAAAATTTTGGGAAACCCCCAACATAACTATTTAAAAAAAAATTTTGAAAAAAACATAACTTTAAAAATTTAGAAACCTTAAAAATTCAAATTTTTAAAAAACACTAGAAACCATAACAAACTAAATTTAAAAAATATTGAAACCTTTCATAACTATTAAAAAAAATTAGAAAACAACATAATTTTAAAAACATTAGAAACAAACATAACCATTTAAAAAAAATTGGGAAAAAACAACATAAAAATTTAAAACATTTTGAAACCAAACATAACTTTAAAAACATTAGAAATATAACATAACTTTAAAAACATTGGGAAAAACCAAAAACAATTTTAAAAACATTTTAAACACAAATAACTCTTAAAAACATTTTGAAAACCCCAACAAAAATTTTTAAAAAATTGAAACCATAAAATGTTTTAAAAAAAAATTTGAAACCACAACATAACTATTTAAAAACACTAGGGGAAAACCCCAACATAACTGTTAAAAAAAATTAAAAAATAAAAACTATTTAAAAAAACACAAAAAAACAAACATTAAAAACTAGAAACCCTAAAAAACTATTTTAAAAAAAAAAACCACAAAATAATTATTAAAAAAATTGAAGCCATAAAATTTTATTAAAAAAATTTGAAACCCCAAAATAACTATAAAAAATTAGAAAAAACAAAATAACTATTAAAAAATTAAAAACCATAAAATAAAATATTAAAAAAATTAAAACCACAACATAAATTTTTTAAAAAAAATTTTGAAACCAAAATAAATTTTTTAAAAAAATTAGAAACAAAATAAAATATTAAAAAAATTGAAAACCAAAAACATAACTATTAAAAATATTAGAAAAAACAAAATAACTATAAAAAATTAGAAAAACCCCAAATTTAAAATATAAAAAATTGAAAAAAACAAATAAAATATAAAAAATTAAACCAAACAAACTAAAAAAACATTAGAAACCAAAATAAAATATAAAAACATTGAAACCACAAAAAACTATTAAAAAAAATTGAAACCATAACATAACTATTAAAAAAATTAGAAACACAACATAAAATTTTTAAAAAAAAATTAAAACCAAAATAAAATATTAAAAACATTAGGGAAAACCCTAAAATAAAATATTAAAAAATGAAACATAACATAATTATTAAAGAAATTAGAAACCACAAAATAAATTATTAAAAAAATTAGAAACCATAAATAATTTTTAAAAAAATTAGAAACCCCAAAATAAACTTTTTAAAACACATTTGAAACCAAAAAATAAACTTTAAAAAATTGAAACCCCAACAAAATTTTAAAAAATTGAAACCACAACATAAAAATTAAAAAAAATTTTGAAACCACAACATAAACTATTAAAAAAAATTTTAAAACCATAAAAAAATTTTTTAAAAAAATTTTGAAAAAAAACATAAATTTAAAACATTAGAAAAAACAACATAACTTTAGAAACATTAGAAAAAACAACATCTATTAAAAAAAAACCCAACATCTTTAAAAACATTTTGAAAAAACAACATAACTTTAGGCATTAGAACCACAACATAACTTTAAAAAAAAATTTTGAAAAAATAACATAAAATATTAAAAACATTTGGGGGGGAAAAACATAACTTTAAAAAACATTAAAACCCAAAAATAACCCCTTAAAAAAAAAAATTTGAAAAAATAAAATAAATTTTTTTTTAAAAAACATTGAAACCAACATAAATATTAAAAAATTTGGAAAAACAAAAAAAAAACTTTTTAAAAACATTAGAAAAAAAACCTTAAATTTTTAAAAAACATTGAAACCATAATATAAATTAAAAACATTAAACCACAACTAAATTTGAAAACATTTTGAAAAAAAAAAACTTAAAATTTAGAAAACCCACAACTTACTAAAAATTTAGAAACCCCAAAAATAAAAAAATTTAAAACATTTGAAACCATAAAATAACTATTAAAAACATTTTGGGAAACCAAAAAAATTTTAAAAACATTGGGGAAAAAAACAAAAAACTTTTTTAAAAAATTTAGAAAAAACAAAAACTATTTAGAAAAGGATTAGAAAAAATAAAAAATTTTTAAAACATTAGAAAAAACCCCAAAATTTAAAAAACAATTTTGAAATCACAACATAAAAAATTTAAAACATTTAGAAACCACAACATAACTATTAGAAAAACATTAGAAACCACAACATAACTATAAAACATTAGAAACCACAACATCAGAAACACATTAAACATTGGAAACCCTTAGAAAACCCATTAGAAACCCATTAAAAACATTAGAAACCTATTTTTGTCTTAATAGCTAACCAACAGATTACCTAATTACTGTATTAATAGTTTATTAACCACTCGGGTACCTAATTACTGACGTAATAGCTAATTAACCACTTGGGCACATAATTACTGACGTAATAGTTAATTAACCACTTGGGTGCCTAATTACTGTCTAATAGTTAATTAATCACCATGGTAACTATTTAAATTTTCACTAGTTAATTATGTACATCAAAGTCCCTAGTTACCATCTTACTAGTTAATTAATCACCACCAGGGCACCTAATTACCGAGGTAGGAGCCAAACTTACCACCATCGTCTTCCTGATTACCCAGGTCGTTAGGATCCTCAATCAGCGTAGCATCGTTCAGAGGCACCTTACCTACACCCGGGACTAGGTGCAGTTTACCACCTGACGTTCTCGTGGCCACGATCAAGTGATTGCTGGGGACATAGTGGTACCTAATTACAATTTAGGTACTGTTAAACGTAAATCAGGTAATTTCTAGGAACATAGTGGAATCTAATTAGTAATTTGGAACTGTTAAACGCAAATCAAAACATTCCTGGGGACATAGTAGTACCTATTTAGTACTAAGTACCTTAGTACTAAATAGTGGTACATATTTAGTACTAAGGTACTGTAAAAAAATTAATAAGGTGATTTCTGGGGATCAGAAGGGGACTATATCATTGTTAATTAGGTGACCCGGGAACATAATGACTCCTGATTACCAAAGAGGGGTAACAGATTAATTAGGTATCCAGGGAACACAATAACAGTACCTACTTACTAATATTAAATAATTAGTTATATTGTATAACACGTAACAGATCCTAATTAACCGATAACACCAGCACTTAATTAATAATAATTAGGTATTAACAATAATTAGGTAATTTAAAGACTGAAATTAGGTACCTTGAAAAGATGCTACAGAGGTGCTACACAGGTGCTACACATGAGGTACACAGCTGATGCACAGGTAACCCACAGGTGCTAAAAATAGGCTACAGATGTGCTACAAAGGTGCTACGCAGGTGCTACAGAGGTACTACACTGGTACTTATCAACACAGGCACAGCAGAAACACTACACAGGTATTACATAGGTACTACACAGGTACTACAAAGGTACTACAAATATAATACAAAGGTACTACACAGCTACTACAATTGTACTACAAAGGTACTACAAAGACACTCTACAGGTACTACACAGGAACTATACATGTACTACACAGGTACTACACAGTTAGTACATAGGTTCTACACATGCACTACACAGGTACTACAAAGGTACTACACAGGTACTACACAGGTACTACACATGTACTACAAAGGTGCTACACAGGTACTACAAAGGTACTACAAAGACACTACACAGGTACTACACAGGCACTACACAGGTACTACACAGGTACTACACATTTAGTACATAGGTACTGCACATGTACTACACAGGTACTACAAAGGTACTACACAGGTACTACACAGGTACTACACAGGCACTACACAGGTAGTACACAGGTACTACACAGGGATTACAAAGGTACTACACAGGTACTACACAGGTACTACAAAAGTACTACACAGGTACTACACAGGCACTACACAGGTACTACAAAGGTACTACACAGGTACTACACAGGTACTACAAAGGTACTACACAGGTACTACACAGGTACTACAAAGGTACTACACAGGAACTACATAGGCACTACACAGGTACTACACAGGTACTACACAGGTACTACAAAGGTACTACACAGGTACTACACAGGCACTACACAGGTACTACAAAGGTTTTACAAAGGTACTACACAGGTACTACACAGGTAGCACACATGTACTACACAGGTACTACAAAGGTACTACACAGGAACTACACAGGTACTACAGAGGCACTACACAGGTACTACACAGGTAGTACATATGTACTACAAAGGTACTACACAGGTACTACACAGGTACTAAACAGGCACTACACAGGGACTACACAGGTACTACAAAGGTACTACACAGGCACTACACAGGTACTACACAGGTACTACACAGGTAGTACACATGTATTACAAAGGTTCTACAAAGGTACTACACAGGTACTACACAGGTACTACACAGGGACTACAAAGGTACTACACAGGCACTACACAGGTACTACACAAGTACTACACAGGTAGTACACATGTACTACAAAGGTACTATACAGGTACTACACAGGTACTACACAGGCACTACAAAGGTACTACACAGGTACTACACAGGCACTACACAGGTACTACAAAGGTACTACAAAGTTACTACACAGGTACTGCACAGGTACTACAAAGGTACTACACAGGTACTACACAGGTACTACAAAGGTACTACACAGGTACTACAAAGGTACTACACAGGTACTACACAGGTACTACAAAGGTATTACACAGGTACTACAAAGGTACTACACAGGTACTACACAGGTACTACAAAGGTACTACAAAGGTACTACACAGGTACTATAGAGGCACTACACAGGCACTACACAGGTATTACAAAGGTACTACACAGGTACTACATAGGTACTACAAAGGTACTACACAGGTACTGCACAGGTACTATACAGGTACTACACAGGTACTACACAGGTACTACAAAGGTAATACACAGGTACTACAAAGGTACTACGCAGGTACTACACAGGTACTACACAGGTACTACAAAGGTACTACACAGGTACTACACGGGTACTACAAGAGTACTACACAGGTACTACACAGGTACTACAAAGGCACTACACAGGTACTACACAGGTACTACACAGGTACTACACAGGCACTGCACAGGTACTACACAGGTACTACAAAGGTAGTACACAGGTACTACAAAGGTACTACACAGGTACTACACAGGTACTGCACAGGTACTACAAAGGTACTACACAGGTCCTACAAACATACTACACAGGTACTACACAGGTACTACAAGAGTACTACACAGGTGCTACACAGGTACTACAAAGGCACTACACAGGTACTACACAGGTACTACACAGGTACTACACAGGCACTGCACAGGTACTACACAGGTACTACAAAGGTACTATACAGGTACTACAAAGATACTACACAGGTACTACACAGGTACTATACAGGTACTAAACAGGTACTACACAGGTACTACAAAGGTACTACACAGGTACTACACAGGTACTACAAAGGTAGTACAAAGGTACCACACAGGTACTACACAGGTACTACAAAGGTACTACACAGGTACTACAAAGGTACTACACAGGTACTACACAGGTACTACACAGTTACTACAAAGGTACTATACAGGTACTACACAGGTACCACAAAGGTACTACACAGGTACTACACAGGTACTACAAAGGTACTACACAGGTACTACACATGTACTACACAGGTACTACAAAGGTACTACAAAGGTACTACACAGGTACTACACATGTACTACAAAGGTACTACACAGGTACTACACAGGCACTACACAGGTACTACAAAGGTAGTACAAAGGTACTACACAGGTACTACAAAGGTACTATACAGGTACTACACAGGTACTACACATGTACTACACAGGTACTACACAGGTACTACAAAGGTACTACACAGGTACTACAAAGGTACTACACATGTACTACACAGGTACTACACAGGTACTACAAAGGTACTACACAGGTACTACAAATGTACTACACAGGTACTACACAGGTACTACAAAGGTACTACACAGGTACTACAAAGGTACTACACAGGTACTACAAAGGTACTACACAGGTACTACACAGGTACTACAAAGGTACTACACAGGTACTACAAAGGTACTACAGATGTACTACACAGGTACTACAAAGGTACTACAAAGGTACTACACATGTACTACACAGGTACTACAAAGGTACTACAAAGGTACTACACAGGTACTACACATGTACTACAAAGGTACTACACAGGTACTACACAGGCACTACACAGGTACTACAAAGGTACTACAAAGGTACTACACAGGTACTACAAAGGTACTACACAGGTACTACACAGGTACTACAAAGGTACTACACAGGTACTACAAAGGTACTACACAGGTACTACAAAGGTACTACACATGTACTACACAGGTACTACACATGTACTACAAATGTACTACACAGGTACTACACAGGTACTACACAGGTACTACACAGGTACTACACAGGTACTACACAGGTACTGACCTAAACAGAAAACACTGCCTCACTGCTTCCTTCTCACTCTTAAACTGACCCAGACGACTCTTGGTGGACCGAGGTCTATCACCCAACACTTGTATCAACGACCCTGTAACATTATTATTATTATTATTATTATTATTGTTATTATTATTATTATTATTATTATTATTATTATTATTATTATTATTATTATTACTTGTATCAACGACCCTGTAACATTATTATTATTATTATTATTATTATTATTATTATTATTATTATTATCAACGACCCTGTAACATTATTATAATAATAATTATTATTATTATTATTTTTATTATTATCAACGACCCTGTAACATTATTATTATTATTATTATTATTATTATTATTATTATTATTATAATAATTATTATTATTATTGTTATAATTATTATTATTATAATTATAATTATAATTATAATATTATTATTATTATTATTATTATTATAATTATTATTATTATTATTATTATAATTATTATTATCTTTCCTCCGTAAGCCATGCGTGTTGTAAAAGTCAACTAAAATGCCGGGAACAATGGGCTAGTAACCCCTTTTCCTGTAAAGATTACTAAAAAGAATAAGAAGAAGAAAATTGTCAAAGTGGGAAGTCTGAATGTGCGTGGATGTTGTGCAGATGATAAGAAAGAGATGATTGTGGATGTTATGAATGAGAAGAAACTGGATGTCCTGGCTTTAAGTGAAACAAAGCTGAAGGGGGTGGGAGAGTTTCAATGGAGAGGAATAAATGGGATTAGGTCAGGGGTTTCAAATAGAGTTAGAGCTAAAGAAGGAGTAGCAATAATGTTGAAGGATAAGATGTGGCAGGAAAAGAGGGACTATAAATGTATTAATTCAAGGATTATGTGGAGTAAAATATACAAGGTATGATGTAGCACGTAATGAAAGTAGTTTATTAGATTATGTATTGGTGGATAAAAGGTTGATGGGTAGGCTCCAGGATGTACATGTTCATAGAGGGGCAACTGATATATTGGATCATTATTTAGTTGTAGCTACAGTTAGAGTAAGAGGTAGATGGGAAAAGAGGAAGGTGGCAACAACAAGTAAGAGGGAAGTGAAAGTGTATAAACTAAGGGAGGAGGAAGTTCGGGTGAGATATAAGCGACTATTGGCAGAAAGGTGGGCTAGTGCAAAGATGAGTAGTGGGGGGGGGTTGAAGAGGGTTGGAATAGTTTTAAAAATGCAGTATTAGAATGTGGGGCAGAAGTTTGTGGTTATAGGAGGGTGGGGGCAGGAGGAAAGAGGAGTGATTGGTGGAATGATGAAGTAAAGGGTGTGATAAAAGAGAAAAAGGTAGCTTATGAGAGGTTTTTACAAAGCAGAAGTGTTATAAGAAGAGCAGAGTATATGGAGAGTAAAAGAAAGGTAAAGAGAGTGGTGAGAGAGTGCAAAAGGAGAGCAGATGATAGAGTGGGAGAGGCACTGTCAAGAAATTTTAATGAAAATAAGAAAAAATTTTGGAGTGAGTTAAACAAGTTAAGAAAGCCTAGGGAAAATATGGATTTGTCAGTTAAAAACAGAGTAGGGGAGTTAGTAGATGGGGAGAGGGAGGTATTGGGTAGATGGCGAGAATATTTTGAGGAACTTTTAAATGTTAAGGAAGAAACAGAGGCAGTAATTTCATGCACTGGTCAGGGAGGTATACCATCTTTTAGGAGTGAAGAAGAGCAGAATGTAAGTGTGGGGGAGGTACGTGAGGCATTACGTAAAATGAAAGGGGGTAAAGCA
Source organism: Cherax quadricarinatus (assembly GCF_038502225.1). NCBI lineage: Eukaryota > Metazoa > Arthropoda > Malacostraca > Decapoda > Parastacidae > Cherax > Cherax quadricarinatus. Next base: position 760,625 of record NW_027195035.1, read on the forward strand.
GCTGGAACTGATGGGATCATGACAGAAATGTTAAAAGCAGGGGGGGATATAGTGTTGGAGTGGTTGGTACTTTTGTTTAATAAATGTATGAAAGAGGGGAAGGTACCTAGGGATTGGCAGAGAGCATGTATAGTCCCTTTATATAAAGGGAAAGGGGACAAAAGAGACTGTAAAAATTATAGAGGAATAAGCTTACTGAGTATACCAGGAAAAGTGTACGGTAGGGTTATAATTGAAAGAATTAGAGGTAAGACAGAATGTAGGATTGCGGATGAGCAAGGAGGTTTCAGAGTGGGTAGAGGATGTGTAGATCAGGTGTTTACATTGAAGCATATATGTGAACAGTATTTAGATAAAGGTAGGGAAGTTTTTATTGCATTTATGGATTTAGAAAAGGCATATGATAGAGTGGATAGAGGAGCAATGTGGCAGATGTTGCAAGTATATGGAATAGGTGGTAAGTTACTAAATGCTGTAAAGAGCTTTTATGAGGATAGTGAGGCTCAGGTTAGGGTGTGTAGAAGAGAGGGAGACTACTTCCCGGTAAAAGTAGGTCTTAGACAGGGATGTGTAATGTCACCATGGTTGTTTAATATATTTATAGATGGGGTTGTAAAGGAAGTAAATGCTAGGGTGTTTGGGAGAGGGGTGGGATTAAATTATGGGGAATTAAATTCAAAATGGGAATTGACACAGTTACTTTTTGCTGATGATACTGTGCTTATGGGAGATTCTAAAGAAAAATTGCAAAGGTTAGTGGATGAGTTTGGGAATGTGTGTAAAGGTAGAAAGTTGAAAGTGAACATAGAAAAGAGTAAGGTGATGAGGGTGTCAAATGATTTAGATAAAGAAAAATTGGATATCAAATTGGGGAGGAGGAGTATGGAAGAAGTGAATGTTTTCAGGTACTTGGGAGTTGACGTGTCGGCGGATGGATTTATGAAGGATGAGGTTAATCATAGAATTGATGAGGGAAAAAAGGTGAGTGGTGCGTTGAGGTATATGTGGAGTCAAAAAACGTTATCTATGGAGGCAAAAAAGGGAATGTATGAAAGTATAGTAGTACCAACACTCTTATATGGGTGTGAAGCTTGGGTGGTAAATGCAGCAGCGAGGAGACGGTTGGAGGCAGCGGAGATGTCCTGTTTAAGGGCAATGTGTGGTGTAAATATTATGCAGAAAATTCGGAGTGTGGAAATTAGGAGGTGTGGAGTTAATAAAAGTATTAGTCAGAGGGCAGAAGAGGGGTTGTTGAGGTGGTTTGGTCATTTAGAGAGAATGGATCACAGTAGAATGACATGGAAAGCATATAAATCTATAGGGGAAGGAAGGCGGGGTAGGGGTCGTCCTCGAAAGGGTTGGAGAGAGGGGGTAAAGGAGGTTTTGTGGGTAAGGGGCTTGGACTTCCAGCAAGCGTGCGTGAGCGTGTTAGATAGGAGTGAATGGAGACGAATGGTACTTGGGACCTGACGATCTGTTGGAGTGTGAGCAGGGTAATATTTAGTGAAGGGATTCAGGGAAACCGGTTATTTTCATATAGTCGGACTTGAGTCCTGGAAATGGGAAGTACAATGCCTGCACTTTAAAGGAGGGGTTTGGGATATTGGCAGTTTGGAGGGATATGTTGTGTATCTTTATATGTGTATGCTTCTAGACTGTTGTATTCTGAGCACCTCTGCAAAAACAGTGATAATGTGTGAGTGTGGTGAAAGTGTTGAATGATGATGAAAGTATTTTCTTTTTGGGGATTTTCTTTCTTTTTTGGGTCACCCTGCCTCGGTGGGAGACGACCGACTTGTTGAAAAAAAAAAAAAAAAAAAAAAAAAAAATTATTATTATTATTATTATTATTATTATTATTATTATTATTATTATT